>NW_027290285.1:0-28726 GCF_016086655.4 Lepeophtheirus salmonis | reverse complement strand
GAAGAACTTTGGGTTTCTCTGGTCTTACAGGAAAAAGGTCTCTGACTTCCAGTTTAGATCTGCTATTCAGATTATGGCTGGGTCAGTTAAGACTAAGAGTAAGGCAGCCAGATTTACTCAATTTAGTGACGGCATCAATTGCCCGTCCTGCCCTAGGTCCATAGATTATTTGGGACATGTCCTACAAGGGTGCATAAAAACGGACAACTTGTACAGGTCGGCATGACGACATTCAACTGGCATGGTGTCCAAGTCACTTATAAAAAGGGTTTTGTAGTTGAGGGAGTGTAATCCCGATTGACAATTGACCATAAAATCAGACATGGTTACTGTGAAAACCATATTGGTTATATTATTGAACCCACCATTGTGAGCGACCTGGGGACACTGACAGACTATGAACTACTGAAAGCACAAAAGTACGGTTTCTACTGCTATTGGAGGCCATCAGGTCTCATTTCAACCTGAATCCCTGGAGGTCCAACTCACAGTCCTACTCTTGTTGCTAATTGGAGAGGCATTATTTCTAAAAATTTATATGTTTCTTTGAATGAAACTTGGGATTTCTCTGTACATTGAATATATACAGTTATGATTCTTGTGGGTACCACATTTATAGATCGTGGTCGCCTGATTACGAAGCTGCCTCACATTTGAATTAATCTATGTACTTGATTATAATAGTTTAAAAAGTGTATTTATTATTAAAGCGTACATTTGCCATATGGGTGTGATGCAGACTCTATGCCTCTCACACCTAAAGAGAAGCATTTTATGACTGATTGAGACTCTTTTTCTTTTTCATGTATATATGTAATCTCTTCTTTTCCTCTACTTACACTCAAGTCATATTCTTTATTCAGACATAGCCTGTGCTTATACTGTTCTGATTCTGAGTGGAGTGTTGCATTTATTGTGCTCTTAAGTTGACTTTCTTTTTCGTTAAATTGAGCCCAATTAGTGTATGTTCTTGTGTGTGCTTACTCAAAATTTAATTAATGTAATTTTGTTCTTTTTGCTTTTATTTTCTTTTGAGTATTGTTCCTCCCATCTTTCCCTCAGTAAAATTAATAGTTTTCTTTTTAATTCTATTTCTGTAGGTGAATGTAATATAAATTAATTTACCCCCTTTCTTGATAACTCACATGAGGGCTTTTAACTCCTCATTGTTGTGATTACATCATTTTGCTGCTGTGTTTGTAGAATGCTTAGCTTGATGTATGACTACATCCTCATCTACAATCTCTATTAACACATTCCTGCCTTATCCTTTTTCCTTTTCAAACTAAAGACTTGCACTCTTCCTCTATTTCTAGGCCGAGGATGAGTACCTTCAGATATTATATCCATCTTCTTCTGGATTATGGTTTTATGCATCTTCGTTTCTCTCAAATGGATGAAGACCAACCATTAAACTTCCTGTGATGTTATACTTATAGTTTCCTTCTGGTTTATGCATCTTTGTCATTCTCAAAATGGATGAAGATTAACCTGTAGACTCGTCGTGGATGAATACATTAAATTTATGGTGCTGGATCCCTTATCAGGAGATGCCGTCACCTATTAAATTTGTTATATAACTTTGTAATATATTAATGGCTACTTATTTATTTAAATGTTGCCGGCAATCCCGAGTTATAATTATTATTATGTACTGAATACGTGTGCTGATTTAATTCTTACTAATGATCGAATTTGTATCTAATGCACTCCATGTTAATGTCTTATTTATAATCATCTTTAAAAAATGTTTTCTATATTATGTGAAGACTGGACTCGAATACTTACAATGCAAATCATATTCTTCACCACTGTGGATATGTATCTATGCATTCTCTTACCTCACAACAACTGTAAATACTTTCAATATCATCATACTTCTCTTCACTTCTTCTTTCAATGACCACCTTGTATTACCAGGTCTTTTAAATGTGGTCGTCTTCTATGCCTTCTTCCTTTTTTGTATATATATATATTTTCATGCTAATGGTTAATTTTTGTCTTGTTCTATCCTTCATGTATTTATCTATTTATTAGGTATTGCTCGGCAATGTTTTCTTTTGTATGTCTTGTTGTATATATGACAATTCCGATCATTGAAGTTAATCAACATTGAGTCAGGTCAGTACTTGGATGGGAGACCGCTTGGGAACACCTGATGCTGTTGTCTTTTTTTAATTTTTTACATCTTGCATGTTATATATCATTTACAAAAATCATAGAAAAAGGCATTTTTTCTATTTCTTTTTCGGAAGAAAGGTTGATGAAGTTTGCAGATTCGCATAGCTCCATATTTTCTGTTATTTAAATAATGCGCAATAAATATACATTGTATAATATGTGGCCTGTGGGTACTTTAACCACCTTTACTGTTAAAAAATAAGCGTGCGCTCTTCCGGATTGTTAAACAGTAGTTCTTTTTTGTCCGCCAGGTTCTTAAAAAGCACAACTTTTTAGAACTTCTACATGGTTCTATTAATGAGGTATCTTCTGAAAAGTGAAGAAAAAAATATTTACTTTTGAAGGCAGCTAACTCTGGCTACCCAGAAGGATTTGATTTTTTTTTTCTTTTCTGTTTAAAAAGGCGTCCATATATTACAAAATGAATCAAATCTGCGCCCGTTAGCCACTTAAAAAAAAAAAAATATCGGGCCTGCTTTCACGTTGCAGCCCAAAGCGAAAGGTCTGACCGGGGTTGCTCATCATTGAGTATTTATCATCATTCTTTGTCTGTTAATTAATAGGAGTGGCGACGTTAGGAATTACTGTACCAATCCTGGAGGAGGAAATATCCGTAACGTCCATAACAGTTTATTATAATAGTAAAATTTTAGAATTAAATCTATGTTTTAGGGAAACTTCACATTGTTCACTAACTATGAAAATCTTGCATCTACGGTTAAGATGATGACTATTTACCAGCGTGTTCCATCCCTCATCAGTCGATCGTTTCCGGTTTCTCTATGAAGTCTAGCACGAGGATCTTCCTTATGAATATCTTCATTCCAAAATAATCCCTATTGAAATATACTCAGACAAGTATGTACTCTAATCCCGGGGATCCTTCGCTGTTCTTCGGGCTCTTGGGATGGCTCATTTCAGTGAGGCGGCCAAGAGCTTTAGCACGTGGCGATTTGGCTCATGTAAGTGTATATAAATTAAATTTAGGTTATTAAGAAATGTATTTTCATACTAATAACTCTTTTTTTTTATTTTCTTATGGCCTAGAAAATGAGG
The DNA here is from genome assembly GCF_016086655.4 of Lepeophtheirus salmonis. Taxonomy (NCBI): domain Eukaryota; kingdom Metazoa; phylum Arthropoda; class Copepoda; order Siphonostomatoida; family Caligidae; genus Lepeophtheirus; species Lepeophtheirus salmonis. The sequence goes on along the minus strand of NW_027290285.1, from coordinate 25,489 downwards.
ACACTATTCTGTTGCTGATTTCCCTATTCCGTCTATGACGTCATTCATCGTAAGAGGCAATTTATTTTCACTTCAACGAGTATGTAATCAATTATTTATTGTAATCTAGCCTTTTGTTTTGTTAATATTATTAATTTTAATATTATTTCATAATATCATTAATTTTCATACATAGATATGTGGTGTGTTATTTTGTTTAGAATGGACATTGTTAATTACTATGGACTTTGTTGAAGACTATGCATATGGAGCCTTTGTGAAGGGAATATGTAACATTAATATGGTAAGCCCTTTACGTATTATTCGTATTTATGACTTTCAAAAGAGAAAGGAAAAATTTGAGGAAAAAAACAAATATATGGGAGCTACCCGTTCGCCCTTTTTTCGTTCATTTTCTGAAATGTTTCCTTTGGTCGTTGTCTTTAATGTTTTAAGTTATGAAAAGGAGAAAATCTCAATTTATTTTTGTACTTCATGTGCACAAATTCTAATATTGTATAAACGTATTAGTTCTGTATGCAAATTTGTGTGATGAGTAACGATACCCAATGAGTTTAGCTAATGTCTAGAACCTTTATTTTATATATGCAACTTAATATGGCTCAGATATGGCATTTCAAATAAAATATGTCACGCATCTTACTTTAAAGTTGATGTTCATGATCATATCCCTTTGGAGGAACTCTTTGATTCATTCTATAGCTCACATCTCCACTGATTGAGGGATGATTCATTGTGTAGATACACATTAACTTAAAAAGTCCGAGATTGTGACTTCTAATCTCATAGATCATTGATTCAAGAATACATTAGCTTCTCCAGAATATTTAAACTTGACCCACTGTGAAACAAAGAGAGTTATCCTCCTCCAGCTACAACATTGAAACTCATTAATCTACTCTATCTTGTATGCTATGGTAAGAGAACTCTTTTATCAATTCGAGTCCTTTAGTGTTCTTGAAATTCATACCAAACAAATTACTCATTTTTAACATATTGATAAGTGATATCAATTCCATTTATATTATGAATTCATCCCATACAATCCTTACGAACAATTACACATTTAGTCATTATCACTTCCCAATAGTTATTACTTCGATTTGTGATTAAAATTCCATAATTGAAAAATGATCTTAGACTCATCATCATTTGCATATTCAAAATAAAGGCGAGGGAATTAATTCGATAAAAATCAAATAACATAGGCGGTCACTTCCCCGGAACCCACTTTGCCGAATGACCATTTCTCCAAAGAGACAAATTACAAAAAAATAATAAATATATTTTATAAGGATTCTTGTTTTAATACTATACATTATATAATTATCTACTAGACTATTAAATATAGATAAACTCTTTGACTAATTAATTATCTGCCATGAATTACAATGCTTAAGTATTGATAAACTATTAATTGAATTAATTCATAATGAAGATGCTTCAACAGTTTGTTCGAACCTGTTGTAACAAAAATCAAGACGATCACCAAATAAATCACAGAGTTACTTCTCAAACACAAAAAGATAAAGTGCATTTAATTGTCAGCTATCGATTTTTGGATTTTTTGTATGGCTTGCGCTCCTTGTGTAGTGTAAGTTTCTTGTCCTTACAATGACAAAGCCATCATGAGAATTATAGTGTCAGAGAAAATAAATAATTAATGAACACTTAATCATTGCAATTCCTCGGAAATGATTAAATATTTTATCTTATGAAATTGGAGTCACATGAATAGAAAATATAATTTTATAGTATTGCTGAATGAATCATTATAACATATATTTATTATTTTTCTGGTAAAGTTTCCATTTAACAAAGTGATCATTCAGCAACGTCACTTTTTGGGAAAGTGTCTATTTGGCAAAATGACATTTGACAATATGACTCTTCGCAAAAAACTTTTCGGAAAAGTTCTTAGAAACACATATAAACTACTAACTAGAATTATTATATATCTGACCCTATAATCTATTAAAAATAGGTTATTACAATTTCCATATTGTAGATAAAAATTAAGTATTACAAGGAAATTACCTACTTTTATAGTCCCTAATCGATCCCAAAAAGAAAATTAATGTATACATCTAGCCATATCATAGGGATGATAGTGCCTATTTCTTTGATTTAATTTAAACATCACTTTTTATCATTTTAATCAAGTAGTATTCAATGCAGATATTAAGCCATTTGATGAAGTTTCATCATATTTATTGAACGCTTGTCTATTTTATATAGTAAGTATATCAACTATGAGCTCCTATGATAGCTTTGCCTTGAACTATAATCCAATGTTTGACACCTTTTATATATCTACAATACATGGAGTTGTAAATCCTAAGCATCTTTTATCTTTCAAGTTTTGATGTAATTGGAAATTTGAGCAGTGTTTCTAATGATTTGTAATGCTGTTTTTGTTATTATTTAAGTCTTGAGAAAAAACATCCCTCTATAAATTATTTGCGTATCCATGTTTAACAGAGAGTAATATAGAAGATGTGATGGGGAGTTTAAATATAAGTTCTCGATGGACATGGAGTAGAATTGAGGATTGATATCCGAGTAATTCCTTGTCAGATATGAAGTGGGATTTGTGTTAGTTTCCTTTTTCTTATGGGATCTTGCAGCTAATTTAATGAAAGGTCATGAGAGCTAAACTGCTCTCTCACAAATATGCTTTGAATTGTTATGGTTACATGATTTAGTTACACAAGTCAAAAGTATTGTCAAGTCAAATAGAATGCACAGAAGAAGTTCGAACTGCAAATAAACTGGAAGAATAGTCTCAGGACAACTATGAGAACCCTATGGACAAACCTTTTGCCCCCATCCCAATCATCACTGGAACTTACCCCCCCCCTTTGACTTTGCAGGATAAAATATTCCGAAATGTTTCGAGTTTTGATAATAATCTGACTACATGAAATATAGAATTGAAAAAAAAAAAAAAAATCGGGCAAGTTGCAACAATTTAAAAAAATTATCGCGTAGAATTTTTTTCGAATCCAAAATAGGGGCTATAAAAACTTTTCTTTTCGAAAGAGTAAAAATTAGGGATGTATCAGTGCAAAATTTGCGGCTCCGTTCGGGTTTGTCCAAAATTTGAAGGATGCATCCAAATCGGAGCAAAATGACGTCCTATCAAACACTGTAGGGTATTGTGAAGGGCGAAGCCAATGCATTTTGTCAAGAAATTCCTCATGGCAGTAACAGAAGAAGCCGTTGTGCGGACTAACCAGATCTGTGGACTCGGAATCGTCTAAAATTAGTCCGAGTCCGGAGTCCTTTGTTTATTTATTTTTGTATTATTCATCTAATTTTATTTAGGCGTCTGTCAGTCTGATGCTAAATCATCCGTTTTTATTTCTTCAACTGCATTTTTGGAAACTAAAACTAGGGGGAATGGGAAGTTTTGAACTTCAAGTCGGTCTCGTTCTGAAATTTCAGCGAGTCTATAGCCCTTGTACTAACTTCAAGTTTTTGACAAGGCGTCTTTTCTAAGTTGTTCAGGTCAAGAGCAAGCACATTGAACAATGTATTAGTCAATTGTAGAACAATATTAAACCTGTAAATAAATATTTTAATACAAGCCAGTGAATATTTTTTTTTTTTTTGGATAGGTTTTTAATTTTGGGCCACCCTGTAAATACGTATATAGATATTTTCTTATAAATCAAGAGATATCTAACGACCATCGTAGTAGAATTTTCAAAGTCAAACCACATTTATGTACATATATTAGAGTGGTTCTTAAATTACGCCATGCACCAAAAATTTTGCGCGCAGAATGAAACCCAAAATTTATTATTGTTATTAAAACCATGTTACTTCATAAATAAAAAATCTAGCATAAACGGTCCCAGATTTAGTTTCATTTGCATGATTTGAACTAAATAAACCCATTTGGAATTATTTCATGATGGAATAAATTAAAGTATTCTTAGTCAATTAATTTCAAAGATATTTGCATTTGAAGAATTTTGAAAATTTCAAATTAACAAACACTAATCGTGATCGTGTTTCTTCATATCGACAACTGATTAAAAATGAAAACAAACAGAAATTTATTTTATAAACTTGTATGAGCAGGGAAAAACTCGGCCATGATGAGTTCAAAGTTTTTCCAATTGTAGTACATGACCCTGTATACTCTTCCTTATTTCTTCTTATAAATCAAAACATATCTAACGACCATCGTTATAGAATTTTCAGTCAAACCACATCTATATATAAATATGAAAAATATACTTTTAGATGATTGTCCATGGAGATTATACTTACAACTATGGATAAAATATAGGCATCTAGGAATTGAACACTGTTGTTGTCGAATCATAATTGTACGTTCTTCATATCAGATGAATGTTACAAATATAGAACAATTTATCTTTTAATACCGTTCATATTTTTCTTCCTTGAATCCAATGGTTTAATGTCCATGTCTCAATTATGGTATTGTAGGATCGGAAGGAAGCCCTTTTTGATCCTGGGAACACCTGGATAAATATGGCTTCACTCACTCAAAATAATATAAATAGCCAATGAAAAGACTACGTCATATCTTTTGTACATATAAATAATAAAAAATCAATTTGTTCCTCCCGGGTGGTCCAACTCAAATCGTTTTCTCTGAGGTTTTTGTCGCTGTTATACATAATATACAGCGTCGATATTAATTACCGTCCTTTCAAAATTATTTTGTTTTGTAAGTATAAAAAGTTTATTAAATAAGACGTATTACCCATAGGATATAATATACGTTAGTCATTCGTAAATGAAACTTTGGACAGATTTCACCAATTTACTAAATAATTTACCAATTTTTGTATGTAATATCAACTGGTAAAGCAGCATTAAAAAAAAACCATTTTTTTAAACAAATTTCTTAATCAAACCAAAGACAATAAAGGCCAAAATAAGACGTGTGTCAGCTTTCTTGACAAAGGAAAGTGTACCTGGAGATCATGAAGATATTAGTTTTTCCTGGTGGAAGTCCATGTACCACAATGGCAGTTATCTTTTCCAGCACAACTTCGCCCGACCACAAAACTCAAAAAAACTCAAAAGTAGTGTAAAGCCAAGTTGGTGAATTTCTGACGCTAGTCAACATATCTTACGTCCTCACCAGACTACCCCTTTTTACTGTTAGATCTGGGGCGCTATCGAGAGATAGGCTGGTGCCCACACTCATATGAATTTGGATGCCCTAAAGTCTGCTACGGAGATGGGGCAGGCAGACATGTCGGAGGAATACGTGATGAACACTTTTAAGGGCTTCAAGCCTGAGAAATATGCCATGGTGGAACCCAAGGGTGACTTCGAGATTTAATTGTATATAATAAGTAAAATATATACAAAATTCATTGCCTTAGTTCTTTTTGATAATTTTTGTAATGTTGAGTTTGAGAAAATTCGTTCACGATTTGCAGGGACACTCTATAAACATTAAAAATATTATTCACGTATTGACTATGTTCCCCACTGGCACGAAGAATATCATTAAGTCTCTTAAAAACATATTTGGATCCTACACAAACAATCATTTGTGGATTGTCATCATCCCAAGTAGTCCTTTTAACTCGTGCATTCTTATTCTCCACCATTCCTTAAATGGCTAAGGTGAAGTGGCTTAAATCAGCAGAAAAAGGGAGCCAAAGAATCTTTAAAGGTTATGTATAATATACATTCGCAAGTAAGGGGTACTTTTTAAGGAAATTACCATTTGCAAACAGGAGGGGATAGACGGCAAAAATTCCTAAACATGGTGTACATATTTTGTACATCACTCCTTTTATCTAAAATTTGACAAATTGGACAATGTGGGTAGGTGTTTCTAACTCTTCCTGGTTGGTAGTTTATAATTACTAATGTTGGGGGATCAATTGAAGAATAAGGAAAATTGTAATTAGTATTTGAGGCCACATAACCCCTTTGAAAGTGGCCCGTTTCATAGTTGTGTTTATGGAGTGCAACAAATTTGAACTTTTCAGCGGACTTGGACTCAAAACTTGCGAAAAATTGGAAAATCGAAAATTTAGCTCAACCCTGAACTATATTATAAAGTAACACTATAGGCAACTACTTTGCTTAATGTTAGCTAGCAATAACCTAGATTCCCAATTAAGAGCCTTCTTATGAAAATACATTTGAAGACTTCAGAACTTAACTCAGATTGTGGCTTGTAAAAGTATTCAAGTACCCAATAAAAATATTAAAATACTTGAACATTTGAGCTGGACTTCAATGATTGGAACTATAAACAACTAGAGACTAAACTCCCGACATAAGATTGGAATAGAACGACTCCCCTACCCCCACCATTGATAAATATAATTGCATCAAATATGACTTAAACACGTGAGATATTTTTTATAGTTGCTAATCAGAAGACTGTTTTATTTAATTTTCCAAAGCAATTATTATTTAATAATTGAAGAGGGACATCAACGTATAAAGTAATGACAAGTTTGTTTGCTTAGGAAAAAGAGTATCACTGAGGATTTTACGGGGATTTATAAGTGTTAGTCCTTGTTGGGCTGAGAGTAGAATTGAAGATGGGCATTGGGATAATTCCTCCCTATGTATCACATACTTAGAGACAAGATATATCAATGATCATTATATCTACCTTGCCAGGCAGACTTTACATCAGGAAAATAAATTTAATTTACCTTAAAAACCTGCGTTAAGTGTCGGACGGTAAAAAGTAACAATCTTGCTCTTATATTTATAAGATTTTTAGTTATATGCCCCAAAATTTGGTGTGATTTTCAATCTTTTTTTTCTTCATCAACAAGGTGTCTTTGGCATACCAAAAGAGGGATCCTAGTGAAGAAAAAATTAAAAATAATTATTAAAAAAGGACATAAGATTAAAATGTCTGATCTTTCTCTTTTTATTCATTACATAATTAATCGTGGGCATGCTTCCAAAAGAATAATTCTCGCCTATCTTTGGTATAAATTGATTTGAAAATGCATAACAAAATGTTTTGTTATGTATTTCAATATTTTCACTAACTAATACTATGTATATTAAATGTTGAAACCTCTCCTCTTTATAGCAGTAATTCATTTTATCCCCCAAAAATTATATAACAGGCAGCTGTTATTCACAATGTTCTTAATTCAGAAAGAACCATTGTCTCGCTCCCGCCTTCTCCTCGAACTTTTACACAAATCTCATCTATAGATATATACTATATTGTTCCTTCCTAAATACAGAGTGGGCCACAGTCAATCGAAATAAACGCCACGACAGCTACGCTTCTCTCTTTCAAAGCATTCTTCAAATCGTCAGGGTTACGAGCCCACTGGCCATATTTAATGCAACTCTACGGATATATATATATATATACTGTCAGTTGATAAGAACTTCATCATTTCTAAACACTCAACAACGACAATGACAACAACATAAAAACTATAATGAAATCATTTCCCAAGACTTTTGATCCCTCCCACTTATCCCACCAACTCAGCTCTTGAGTCTTCGAACATCTGCTATGATAGTTCTACTCCCAGTGTTGTATATATATTGTGTATAACAATGGCAACCCATAACAGATCAAAATATTATTAGAATGACATAAGGATGTTTAATCCAGGATCTCAACGCTATTTGCCTTATTTTTGTAAGGAAAATCCAATCATAATATCAAATATCTGTTTTTTGATATTTTTGAAGGGTCTGCCACTTTGGTTGATGATACTATTCATTATTAAGAGGTGTGGATATTGAGTGGAGAAATGTTAAACGCTTAAATAGGAAAAAATTGAATAATTAACGAAAAAAATGTATGCCTTCATTTCTTTGTTTCTTTCTATTGTGTTCTTCAAAGATATATTTACTCAAAGACCAAAGCTAAAAACAAGTGGCTAAATGACAGCCTCATGAGTAATTTTTGTCAAAATTTAGTTTGTTTTAATAACACTAAAATTGTCAACTAAGGCCGCAGGGCAACGTTGCTAGGCACATTTGCTTTGTATTTGCTAGAGGAGGGCCTAATTACCTCATGGTGACGTCATCAGTGGTGCTTGTAGGCTTTTATTGGCGAGCACGACTAGGAAATTTTCTTTGATAAAGGGGAAGGATTTTTGACAGTGTTTTTGTATTTAAAAAAAAATTATAATTGACAAATATTTCTTGACAAAAAGGAAACTTTGAAATTGATTTTTTTTTAACAAGACAATAATTCTATTTGACCATAACATTTTTTTTTTTTTTTTGGGGGGGAAGTAGAGGCCAATCCCCCTTATAACAATACAATGTACATGAATTAAGAAGAAGGGATTACAAATGACATGAGGGAAAGTGACGTCATTAAGCGAAACAAAAAAGTTTTTCACAGACATGATGAACCTCAACAAAGATTGATCGTGTGATAATCATAATTTTTTTAAAAGACGTAATAAACTTCATGGATTTAACAAATGTGTGTCTGAATATATTTTTGAAACTACAGCAGGGTGCCTATTAATGTTGAGTTTTGGTCTGGAAGGACTAGATCTATCAGAGACACTTTTAATTTTTGGTACTGAACTCATTCAATTTTTTATATAAATTCGATCAAGATCATTTTCAAAGAACATTTGGTTCGAGGAGGGTACCACAAAAAAAAAACCATCTGCATTCTTGTCATCTATAAATTGGCCCGCAACATAATTTATAAATGAGTTTCTTATTTCAAACATTGTTACATTAAATTCATATAGAGCTTAAAGTGTTTGATATGGCGTGTACAACAAGGATGGAATTCAAATCGGCTTTAAATATGTATAATCTAGGATCTCAATGTTTTTACGATATTTTTAAATAGCAAATAAAATATATATAATGTCAATTAGATTCCTTTGATAACGTTGAAGGATTCTACAACTCAGTTGATGAGACTTATGGTTTCCGAAGCATTTTTTTATATCTTCACTCAAATGACTCAACAGTATTAAATCGGCTATATAATGAATGTTTTATTAAATAGTTTTGCGTGTGAGTCGGAGGCATGGAGTCTGATATTTTATTTACCTACTCCACAGCTTAAGTTCACATTGGGCTTACGATCCCCGTCTACGGGGATAGTTTCAACTGATAAAAAATATCAAATTTGAGTGTGAAATTTTTAAAACATATACTATGAAATTGAGGAATAAATAACTAAGCCTTTTAAAGATTCTTAAAGTATTAAAGTTTAATGTATTATAGAAAATTAAGAAATAATAAGATCTTTATTATTTAAGATAATTAATCAATATTATAAATTGGATAAATTCACTAAAAATGTAATCTATTATATTTATTTTATATTGCCATGTACACAACTCTAATGTTTGTATTTATGTTTATATGTGCAAGTAATAGTCACTTTTAGGACATTATTAAAAACAAATAAAGACTATTTAATATAGAAAAAAAAATCATTTTCAAGAAACTCTTTAGAGCCCATGTAAAATAGTAAAGAAGAATAGGCGATATGAGGAAAGTTCCCACTGCCTCTTTGAACTCAGTTTATAACTTATCCGTCACTGAGTCAGCCTTGGATTTTGATAAAACTCCGAGCTACGGTAACATAATTTTCTTACTGGAAAAAGGCTATAAAACATGTTTTATTTTTGTGTAATAATGTGTTTTTGTAAGTTATAATTGATAAAAAACACTGAATAAACTGAATTTACGTATTTTAATTTTTTGTTTCTCTTTAAATAACTTTAAATTGAGAGATTTTAGAGGAAAAGTTATGTTATAGAAAATGTTATTGGCAAATTTAGTTGTGGATTATGGGGATTAGTTTTGGAAGAAAAGTGCAAGGAAAATATTAAATACCATTAAAAGGAATGACTCAAACATTTCATTCGACACCAAACGTAAGATATTGGGTATTTCTCCTCTGGACATGTACATTAAGGAACAGGCGACCAAATGAAGATGATACGTGAAACCTGGGATAGAATTGGTAATCTTCCAAAACGTCTAGAGTATCGCTTCCATAGTGATAAAATACTTATACGTAAATGGATCAACCAAGTGACTGCATAAAAAGTAATTGCATTTGGATAGATATTAGCCCGATTAAGAATCCTGACACGATCATCTATACAAACGGCTCTAAAGACGGAGACAAAAATAATGGGGCTAGATAGATCATTACCGAAGGTGCAAATTTTGTGCATGTTTGTTGCTTTTTTCATGTTCGAAAAAAGTTAACAGTTGCAAACATTTAGAATAAATAAATCAATCTATTTTTTTTTCTTACTTTATAAAGCCCAATATTTCATAGACATATTTGAGTCTACATACTATAGGCCTTGTATTCAATTTTATGGGATTACTTAAGATAGTTAAGGACTTTAGCTATAGTTTAAAATCTTTATTTTATTTAAAAGTTCTTTATTAGTCCCGATATGGATTTCCCAATATGATCTATCAATTTCTCATTTTTTTATAAGCACATTCAATTTTGGCTAGTTTAAATGGAATTTGCGGCACTTTCAAAGGTTTAATAGGATTTATTTGCTGATTGAAATTGACGATAATTTGTCGAAATGACGTCATAGGGAGCATGAGACAAAGATTTAGAAAAATAGAAAAATAAATGATCTTTTTCTTTTTTCAAAACAGGAGTGATTTTTGTTTAATAAAGGGCATTTTTGAAACGGCCACAAGAAGGAGCTAAAAAAAAGAACCATAAAAGTGGAACGGGGCTTAGAATGGGTGAAAAAAAAAAGTGTTTTCACAATACCAGTACTTTCCTATCGTCTCCAGTACAAAAACTAGTATTGGTGTTTAGATACTTTTTGTCAAAAAAACTAAAATATAGGCAATTCACAATCATTTACGGCCTTGTCCTCAGACTTTTTGTTTGATATGGGGAATGGATTAGCTCATAAATTTGATTACATTTATATATAAAACATCATTTTCATTCATATTTTTTATTATAAGGGATATCAAATGGGGTGCAATGCCGGCTTGGCTCAACTTTTACAAAGTAGACCATAGGTAAGTATTACCGCAATGAATATTTTTCACTTTTTATTATTATTTTTTTATTAGAAATAATTAATATATTGTGTTTTTTTTTCATGTTAAGATTTTAAAAAAGTGTTTGTTTTTTTTTCATGTTAAGATTTCAAAAAGTGTTGGTTTTTTAAAAAAATAAAAGTAAGTAAAAAAAAAAAGTTGTTTTGTTTTATTATCTTACATTTTAAATTCGTTGCCACCTACAAAATTCCACCTTTTGAAATATTATTCTATAGTGGTCCCCAGAACGGTCATTACGGTGGGGCGCTCGATCCATGCTATCGTAATTTTAAGAATCCGATCTATGGTTTAAGTTATCTCGGTAAGTGAACCACTAGCCAATCAAATGACCTTCCCACAGCGATCTTTGCCCATGGGATATTACATCTTGCTTTAGAGAATATAAAATACAAAAAAAAAACCATGTAAATCCTCAAAGGAATCTTTACGTTTGAGGAATATTCAACACATGAAACGTAAACTCATTTATAATCTTCTTTTACCAACTAAAGGCAGTTTTTCTATTTTGCTACTAGAACAGTAGTAATGAAATGAAAGAGAGAATTAAATTAATCTATCATGAAATGAAATTCTTACAAATTAAATTAACTTTTTAATTAGTTGTTTGGTATAATAAAATAAATAGCTCAACAGAAACAAAAATTTAATTCCTTAAGACATTCATTAATGCGATATTTTCTATAATTTCCCTTATTTATTTTATAAACGTTATAACATTTAAAAAAGTTGGCGTTAGTTTGACTAAAAAAAAAACAGATGGGGATTTCAGGACTCATCTATGTGGGATTGCTTTGAAAATGAGATCCCTGAGTAGATTTGATCCTTCTCTAGGAAAATTTACAATATGTTTATGTACATGAAAGTCGGGGTTACCTTAAACAGTGTCTTTGAGCTCAGCTTAATCTGAGTTCAGAAGGACTAGCATCAAGATAAATACATTCTAGTACTCAAACAGTCTTGATCTTAATCTGTAGGAGTACGAGGCATGCAAATACTCCCTTAATAGCATGAAAGATCTTATGAATTATGTCAACAAGGCCAAGGCTTACATGAGTCCCAAGTACATTCAAAAGAGATTCTGAAACTCTTACGTCTGGATAATATGTAGATGCCAATGGTGGTTACACATTAATAAAATTGTATTTTTCAAAATATCAAAGTTAAAGGCCGTGCAATAGAGGAAAGGGAGTCTAGGCTTTCCCACTCTTTTGTTTGTAATCATCATTGAGCAGTCAAAAAATTGTGATTTTTTTTCAAAAACTTTAGACGAGGCCTGAAAGTTACTAAAATCTACCTATATATAGCAAAGTTTGTCTGTTTCAATGTATTTCTGAATGAAAAATAGTCATTTTTGATATAAGAAATAACAATATGAGATAAAATATTAATAAAATCTCGCATGTAGCATGGAGCGTGTATTCAGGGTACATTGTATATATTGCACTCTGATCTATATCGGATTTTTATTAATATTTTTGATCTATAAATAACCATGTAATATTTTTAAGTTCAAGAAATCTGAGGCTTTTTGCAGGAAGCGTCGAGTGTGTGTAGCTAAGTCACAGCAAGGTATCTCTATTGAGACTTAAGTATTCCCTGCCTCACCAATCGAATTGGGTTTTTTCTCAAGCTTTATTATTATAATTCTATTATTTAAAGAGAACATATATTGTTGAGTAATGAAATGTGAGTGTGCTCATGAAAAGCAGTGAGTAACAATGAGGACTTCTTCTATGTTTAAAACAAAGTTTGTCTTTTTGTTGTGGCTTTATAACTTCAGGCAGTATAGGGTACTAACGTTAGTTAGCAATAAGATTTAGTGATTCATTACATCATTGTTTTAACAAAATTCCGTCTTCCATTTAATAAATATTCAACTCTTTAAAGAAATGGCATCAAGTTGGTTATAAAGAAAGATAGTGGCTTAATAACTTCAGGCAGTATAGGGTACTAACGTTAGTTAGCAATAAGATTTAGTGATTCATTACATCATTGCTTTAATAAAATTCCGTCTTCCATTTAATAAATATTCAACTCTTTAAAGAAATGGCATTAAGTTGGTTATAAAGAAAGATAGGGAAAATATTGTGTATTTTATTTATAGAATGGTACTTGGTTCATCCAATCTCGTAAGGGTTCCATATTTAGCATTTGATATATTATAATACGTAGTTATACTTTTGGAAAGTGCGTCAGCAGTTTTATTGTAATTTGTTTGCTACTATTTTGTTTGCACAAATTGAATTGATTATTGCATAAATGGAAGTTTTGTTTATAAGTTTGTCATGTCATTGATGCACGCCTCAAATAATTATAAACATGTCAATGAAAACTGACAAATAAATAATTATTTAGTTTCTACTGACGTTTGATAATACATTTATTAATTATGCGTATTTTTAGACATCAACCATGAGCTCGCATTCCCATACTCAATCCAAACCAACGGGCACGGAGAGGCTGCTGTCAAATCCATGGAAATGATCCTCAAAAAGTGTAATGACTGGGATTAATTTCGATCATCACTCCTGGAATGGAGAAATACACCCAGATCTGATGGACTCAGTCCAGCCCAATGGGTATTTCGCTACTCACAAATAACTCAGGTCGCAGTATTACCCATTGTCTACACTCGCATGTCTCCTTCCGACTTTGAGAGGGCGGATGATAAGAAGAAGACGATCCTAATTTGTTGATGTAGAAGGAAATAAAATTACAAGTAATAGGCGCTTCCTAAAAACATATCAAACAGAATGTCCTTAAAAATGACTAACATAATTATCCGTCAGTGTTGTATATTTATGTTATGTGAAGTGTATCAATAAATGTGTTAGTAATGTTAATATAATAGAATATTTGCCGTCTTGAGGGGAGATGTGAGGTCATCATATAGAAAGATTAAACCTGTATGTATATAATATTAGAATGTACCTTTGTATAGAATATATTTGAATTAGTATCAATAGAATCATCTATCAGTAGAAACGTCATAAGTTGGTAACTCAATATTAATTATATCATTAATACTTATCCTAGAGAGACCCGGATGCTCTTCAAAAGTTTAGACAATATCTTTAGTAGTCAATTTCCTTGGATGACCACACTTGGGGCTTTTCCAAGATCCTCGCCCTTATCCAAGTGCTCATTAACACTGTAAATGGTTGTCTTTGAGCCATATTTGACTGCAATAATAACATTTGGGAAAATTCCCATGGCTTTTGCAATCTTTCGCCTTAGTTGTTCTTGCAAAATGATAATAAACCCTGATGTGTTGGATTTAACGTAAAATAAATGTGACAGCGGGCTCTCTGTTTAGCTATAAGAAAAAATAATCATATTCTTATAGTATACGTTCAGTTATTAATTTTTCAAAATTGTCGCTAAACTTTTGTTCGATCCTGTAGATTACATACATAGTACATAAAAGAACTAGAGATGTTACTTATAAAATACCTTCTAAAGACACACACATAATATCAAATGTATTTATAAGTAATTTGGAGTCAAATTTAGTCGAAAAAAGTCCTTCTGCGAAAACCACGTTCAACCTCAACACTTGTTCTGTTCTTTCAAGTTTGATAGCGTTTCATTTGTACCACCACTATCCACAAACAGGTCCAACTATCTGTTAAAACAACTGAGTTCATCAAATTTCTTTGGTACTTGTTCTTTAACTGAGGATCCATCATACATTGACCAAAAGACTCAACTACAAACGAGACCGGCGATGGGGAAGGGTCTATAGCTCAATTAGGCATCATTCTGCTTTTCCTGATCGTCCACCAAAAATCGACCTCATGTATCAGGCACTCAAAAATAAACAAAAACATCAACTTTTTTTTGAAAGATATCCGCCTTACTTGAACGTAATCGGGCGGATTTAACATCAAATTTACAAATTAATTAGGATAATATAATATCTTTATATTGTCTATAAAAGGCCCATAAATTTATACAAAAATACCAACTAATTTTTTTATCTGAATGGAAATGAAATCCCTGAACGAATTGATTTGCTATGGGATAAATAAGGACCTTCTGGATTTTTTTAAAGAAAGATAGAGTATAACCAGTTTGTCATTATGAATATACATATATACAAGTGTTTGTGCAGTCTGAAAATCATAGACTTGTTCGTGACACTTATGATCTTTAGAAGACCAAACTAATTCAGTATATTATAGAAGTGTGGTCTGGACCGTTCTCAAAGAACATTTTTCTCTAAATAGGTCTCAAACATAAATTTATTCGAAGTCAATCTTACAAATAATCTATGTCGATCAGTCTCATTTAAAATTCGGTCTTGACTGATTCAATAAATGGATTGTACATGACGTCAGTTGTGCTTCAAAATTGTGAATATCGCTCTACAATCACGGCATACGATGTTAAATTACTAGCATCAATCATATTGGTACAATCAATGAGGTATAGGGAAAAAGTTGTATCAGTGTATTGATACCTACAAAATCGCCCCATGATTGGACAATGATGAAATAGGGCATGAGCGTAGTTTTAGTTTTTGTAAAAAGTGGCAGTATAAGATTAATATATAAAAACTCGCTGTAAAAATCTCGCCGGAAAAAATTCTCGCCAAAAAATCAATCAAATAAACTCTGGAATATATGTATGACAGCCTGTCAAACTTGCTTTAACGGCCAGCTTGTTTAAGTGTATCATTGCAATAAGCGCCCATGTCCTGTTTTCACATTTATAACTGTTGAAATAGAAACCTTGTTAAAGGGTAAACATGTACTAAGCGGTCGCTTTTGAAATTTCCATTACCTTACCGCTTTGTACAGATTTGACTGCATTTGATTAATTTTATGCCATTTAAAAATACATATTTTTGCTTGTTTATGACTTTAATGTTTCAAGAGCGTTGTTCAATAATATTAGATTCTAAACAAAGCAGTTGAAAGTAGGGCCGTCCAGCATTAAAATAATACAACTCCCTGAATGATAATATTATTTTATAAAAAATATAGGTGTATGTTACTCATAAAGAAAGCCTACATTAATTCTTCTCAGTATACACCATCTTTTTTTAAGCAACAAGCCACCACAAAGCGGAAATATATTTTTTAACTTTGTTCATCTCTATTTCTGTCTGGCATCGCAGTCAAGACCAAAATATTGGTCCAAATCGTTGAAGAAAGAAAAATTATTTATGACGGAACCGAAAATAATAATTTTCGGACCTAGTCTCAACACTAATATTTACAGGCAAGTGCGAAATGACCCAACATCAATTTACATAAATAGTAGTAATATGTACAAATTCACGAAATGTGTTAGTACAAAAAATAGAAGGGAGGAAAATATAGAAAATTTTGCAAATAATTTACGATCATTAAATAGACTTGATAAAAATGTAAGGTTAGAAATTGTATGTTCAATTTGGGCAAATTCCATTATTTAACATTTTCTTTGTAGGAGGACAACCTACAAAAATAAATTACCTTAAAATAATGACCTATAAAACAATTCATTGAGTAACTAGACAATTTACATTCTAAAACCTTCACTCAATACCTATTTATAAAGTTATTTCCTGTTCATTCTTATATTTTTATATACTTATAGAGGTATGCTTGTAAATATATGCCTGTAAAAAAACATACAGTATTAACTAAAATATTGAGTAAGTCATAAAATCAGTATCCTCATTAATAAGAGACTTTATTGGTCCTTAATATGTAAATGAGAATCGGTTCCGTCCTCTCCATTCTCATTTAGGGATAGTACGGGTCTTGGACCTGGGTACGGTATAACTAAACTTGTATTATCCAAAAAGGATATAAGATGTGAGACCCGAACCGGCTTCGGGTACTCGAACATTTAGGGAACTTAAAAAGGGTATTGCTTACAAATAATAAGACGGGTCTTGGAGTCAGACTCTAAGTACTTGGCTAGGGAATAGGTAAATTATTATGATCCAAGATCCAGGATACAAACAAGTAAGTATATTAGGGCTTGGGATAAATAACAGGTTTAATTTAGTCATATATATACATGGTAAAATTTTACAATTAATGGTTTTTGGAATTAAACTAAGTTAAAACTTATTTTAATTTATATAAACAAATAAATCTCAAAGTGACCAAAGTGGCCTTCATCCTAAACCTGAAGGCCTTGCAGGACTACTTCACGTATTCCTCCAACATATCAGCCCACTCCTTCTCCACGGCAGCATTGAGGGCATCTACATTCCAATGAGAGGTGGAATAGGTCTTCCTCTTTATAGTGACCCAGATACTATAGTCAAGAAAGTTGTATTCTGGTGAGGATTGAGGCCACATTCACCATGGTAAGAAATTTGTACGTACAGTTTTCTTCCCTCCACTTTTAAGTATTTTCGTCTCGTGGCTTCCAGACTTCCTCTCAAGGCCCATGTTATCATCCTTCACCTTTTTAATCTATGTAACGATATTCTTGTAGCAGGGTAAAATGTGGTACATCTCGACATAACTACTTCCCACTTCATAAAACGCTGATACACGATTTCTTTTTGCCTTTATCTCAGTCGTACTTGTTCTGACGAAGAAATTTGTTTCACAAGAGTTGTTTGTATTTGTTGTTTCACCAGTTGATGTTATGGAAAAAACATCCGTAAACTATTTATCCAAACTTTCATTCCCAATTCACTGGGATACGCTGTAGTATCGTCAATCTTCAAACTATAATGTATGAATTGTAAGGTTATTGAATCAGAACCTAAGCGGAAAAGTAAATGGATTATTTTATATTAATACAACCAATAATTTAGTTAAATATATCTAAAATTATTTTTTTTCCAACATTTAGATTCATAGCTCAATTAGTTATCATATAATGTTTTATCTGAATCCATCAGTTTAGTGGCTTACAAACTATCATACATAACACATAGGTATTTAGTATGATTTTGATAAAAATCATCTTGAAAGGGGTTCAATCCAACTCTGAGAGTTGGATTAAGTTAATGGCAAATATATCCTTTTTGGGTTTGCTATAAATAGGCAATTTGACAAGCCAAATTTTATTCAAATCAGATGAAAAATATATGACACTGAATAAACTTTTTATGGAATGAAGCAAATAAAATCAAACAGACCAATAGTTAATAAACACATTGGTCGATTATAGACTTTGTATTCGAATTTGTGGGATGTGTCAAGATACCCAAGAATGTCAACTAGGGCTTAGAGACTTCATTTAAATTATGTAATTTAATTTGATCACAATATTTCAAATAACATACCCATCAACTTCTCATTATTTAATTGCAGCGATGAATTTTGACTACCTTGAGTACAATTTGCGGCGGTTACAAAAAGATTAATAAAATTAATTTATATATATATATATGTATTGACGATAATGTTGCGTAGAAGACTACAATTGTAGTCGAGACTCAATTTCGATAAAAAATAATCAAGCTTGTTTTTATACTAACTGGGCATATATATATATATATGTCTTGTAGAAGTTGTAATTTGTATCAATAAACAAATTGTACAAATTAAAGCCCAAAAAGGGCATGAATAATTGGAAATGAAGGATTTACTGTGCCTGTGATGAAGTTAGTCTAATAATTTTATATCCCATACCTAGTTGATTGTCATTGTTTTTATTTTTTACTATTCTAGTACTCTCTTGGACATTAAAAAAGTACAAATCCCCACATTTTTATTACTTATAAATATATAATAACCATATAATTAGACCAATATTGTAATTAAATAATGTATTTTAAGACGAAGAAATTGCACTTATACAATTGTCTTATACAAGTTACGAATTGTACAGACATCACAACTTGTGCAAAACATATATTTGCAAATTATTGTTTTGATAATTAAATACATAATAAATTAAGATTATCATCCGAATTTGATTGTGTAGAATCTAGCAAATTTAAAATCGAGTAGCATTTAAAAAAAAATATAGATGAATGAAAATCAAATATTTTTTTTTTTTTCAAATAATATATTCGGACCTTTGTAAATATTTATACATTTTTAGATAATTACATACAAAAAGATAATTTAGAAAACAATTATAGAGTCATTCGTTTTTATCGAACAAAATATTTCCTTTAAAAACATTTTATTTCAAATATCTTTTGTTTATTACATGTGAAAAGAAATAGAAAAATAATTTGAATTTGACCAACAAACTAAGGTCATAGAGACAACATTTTCCCAATATAACAATAACTTTGAGTTTTCAATGATAAACTTCATACTTCATTTTTTTTTTGGAAGAAGCATGAATGTCTGTTATCTATAAATATATTTAGTAAAGACGTGTTAAAAGGACATAATCATGTTCCTTTGTACGCAATAGGAAGCTTAATACATCTTCTATTGAAATATAAAAGTCAATTAAATTAGTTGTTTAAAATGACACTAGGTAAGTTCGTCACAAACATTTTTCCAAAATGAAATTATGCAATACGCAAAATTTACTGAATTATTAAATTCTTATAAGTTCAAATATGAATAAAGCCGAGTTTGTCTATCTGTACGTATCTATGTATGTATGAAAACCGGTCACGGGGTACTCCATAATGTGTATCATAAACATATTTTGATCTAAGAAATAACAATGTAATCATATTAATGGAAGATTGGAGGCCTGTACATTTGTACAAAGAGCACTGTTTCTCTATATTATGTGGGTGATATCTTCTATATATCATAATTCATATACGTTTACAGTATATGTTAAAATTTGAATAAACTAAATACACTCGTCTGAATTTTGTTTATTTATTTTAATGAGCGTTCTAAAGACTAATATACTCCATACATTATTTTTTTTTTTTTCTAAGCGCTTATTATTATTCCTTCACTCCGAAGGATAGAACACATATGAATTGATATAATTATTGAATAATTACGTGTGAGTGAGCTCATGAAAAACGGACAGTAACAATAAGGATTTCTTGTGGATTTATCTTCTATATTTATTGAAGATTATTAAAGCAAAATTTGTTTTATTAGCCAACGACTAATTTCTCTGGGTAAGGCCGGATACTATTGCTAGTATCTTAATAGTCAAAAAGCATATTTCAACGAGTTATTACGTGTATTGTATCTAGCATCCTTTCTTACACCAAAGAAAAACAGATAAAATGCTCAAAATCCGATGGTAGTTAGATTCTGTTCCGGGATATCGGTGTCTCTATCGGAAATTAATTGTGATTTCCCACTTAAGAGAAATTATTTAGAAAATAAAATACATTTTCCTTAATAGAACTCACTTATTGAAAATTTGGTTACATGTTGAAGATTCACTTGGGATAAAGTTTGAAGGATTTATGCAACAGTGCAAATGATGCACATCAATAAAAAAACTATACCCAACGAAGCAGAACAGTGTCAAGGAGCCATTTACAAAGTATGCAGACCCGGTGATTTTTTTCATTTTTTTGTTTCTCTTTAAATTACTCATCATTGAGAGATTTTGGAGGAATAGTTATTTGATACAAAGCGATGTGAAATTTATTTGTGAATATTTCTTATTTTAAAATGTGAATATTAGCTGATTAAATAATTAGTTATTGGGGATTTTGAAAGATCTTGAAAATGTTGGTTTTTATCTAGATATTATTGGATTAGAAAAAACTGCACTTAAATTGATTTTCATAAATCGCAGCAATAAAAAATCAGAAGCTAAATTGAAATTTCATGATGTATGTTGCTCATGACTTTAACAGATGATAAAGACAAATTGTGTTGCAAGAAAAATTTAGTTTCTCACCTTTAGATTGAAATCAAACCCACCCTGTTACATCTTCTACAGCTAGATTGCCACGCATTATAAAAACTAGTTTGTCGAGCCCCTTCTTTGTAATCGCATTTGATACAAATAACATACGTACTTTATTACAGCTGTTGTTTCCAATTTTGAAACCCCTCCAAACACGCTCTTTCTAATATGTTTATTTGTAATAAAAATTGTTAGAATTATCTGATTTAAGCCACTTCTCGTAAAAGTCCTTGTCCTTATTAGCAAAAAACTTTTTCTATTTCACATGCCTCTATTGAGGCTAAATTTGTACCCCCAAGTGCGTTGTCCATTCACAGGAACAGGGGTAGTCACTTGATGCCAGATCCGGACTGTAGGGTAGATGCATAAAAACTTCCCATCTGAACTCCCAGAGCTTCATTAATGATATGTGCAGCCTAGTGTTGTGTTGGTAATGTCTTGTTGTCTCCTTTTTGCCAATACTGGCCGCTTTAGCTCAATCACCAGCTTCAAACAGTCGAGTTGTTCACAGTAGAATGCAGAATTGAGGGAAAAAATCATCCTTAAAAGCACTGTTATACATCGCAAATTTGCTTGATCCCTTTCGACCCGTGTTTTCCATTTCAGGAGGGAAAAATGTAAAATATAACGAATTTCTTCTGTTTTTGAGACCTCCCTACTCGACGTAACATAATTTATTACTCTACCGGCTGAGCACAATACTGTCCAAAAAACGTTTGTAGTATATATTCAGACCTTTACAACACGTATGATCCGATGTGACCCTATATGAACAACATGTACTTTGTTAAAAAAAAGGGCAGGAAATACGCAATTAATTCTTCCCAAGCCTATGTAGCCCCATACCTAAAGCTTGAACTTCTGATAGGAAAAAATAATAGATCGTCAAAATACCGGACACTGTAAATAATATCTATAAACATTGGTATCCTTTAATTATAGATGCAACCTTCCTGTATCTTCATCGAATGAGCCTTTTTCCTATATGGCCCATACCTTTTTAGGGCATAATAACCTACTTTTTGTTAGTTAGTATCCACCGTTTTGTAATTACCATTTTATACCCTTTTTGGAAGTAAATTCACTTCAAAAAATAATTCTTTTATCGATCTTTTCCTTTGCAAGTGATTAAAAAATATATTGATTAATTTTTTTCTTAAAAAAAAAATCAAAAACAAATAAGCAACTAACTGGTCATAATGTAAGCCATAAATGGTTCTTCAAACCATATATGGATCAATAGTTAAATGTATGTATATATCTGTAATTATTTCAATAGATGAGCTCATCAAAGACTTGAAAAAATACAGAATTGCAGAGAATTATGAAGATCTAGTTTGTTACGATTCATTTACTTTTTTTTTTGCAGTTCAAAGTATTTCAAAATGTTGGATTTCGATCTGAAAGTCCTAGACCAGTCTGAGAGCGTTATATTTTTAGCAAACGGAACTAATACGGTCCTTGAAAGAAGTTTGTTTTGGACCGGTATCAAATCAATATTTTTGGATCTAGATCGATATTACAAAAAAAAAAAAAAAAAACAGTCCACATCTATCTTTTTAAATTTGGTGCAGACCGATTCTGAACAGAGTAGAGACCCAATTCTTGCTGGAGCATTTTTTAATTAATTATAAAAAAACATTTTTTGAAATGTTAAATACTATTTTGAGCTATATTTTTCATTTAGTTTGTTCTCCTTTACAGGCAATAACAGCCTCGACACATCGGCAATCAGATTGGCTGCTCTTGACGATGAAGGCTCTATCCATGGGGTACCACGCTGTCATTATGGTCAATTTGGATGAGAGGTGCGACAGATAGTCTTCTTCAAGACATCTCAAACTGCAAAGTACAGGGGTTGCGGTAAGGGTTGGAGGAGGGCTACGGCCACATGGAATCAGAACAGAAGTCAGTAATATTGTAGCTTCAAAAGTCTTGTTTCTTCATGATCGCCTCCTTAATGAACTTCTTGGTGTTGTAGGCAGTCCAGATGGAGATGCCCATATCTCATTATCCAACTTGGACTGACATCAGGACGGAGGATAGGAGACATAGGATAAAAACAAGACTTGTTGCAGCTGTCGTTTGCTAGCGTAATAAAACCTTATAATTAAAAAAAGGAGGACTAAAATTGTAATAAGCCTACAACAATCCTGACAACTTGGAGAAGGTTTGGCAGGAGAGTAAATATCTCTTATCTGACATTTTTATGGATTTAAACTAATATTGGTTAATTTATAACTTAGCGCAGTGTAGTTTGTTTCTGAGATTTTGTGCCTATTTTTAGGGCCTGTTAACATAACATTCTTGTCTCTTATACGACATAGTGTCAAACGCTCAAGGTATTTCCTATAAATTATCCATAAGAATAGAAATAGATATAGATAGGTACATAATCCCCCAAAAAACTCAAGCAAGCCGTAGTATAAATCTCCATTTACTGATATTCTATAAAAATGGCTAAAACATTGTAATATCTCATGAAAAAAGAGAGTTTATAGGATTTATCTAAATTAAATTTTAAAAATTATTCCATAGCTATCTCTAAAAAATGTTGTCTTCATTTCTATAATGTAGACAATTCTTAAATTTTAATATCATAAAAAAATGGTATATTGTTGTTTTTTTTTAACTAATTTTCTGAAATTGAGTTTACCCCTAAGAATCATTAGTATTGTCAGGATTACCACTGTCATTTTCTGTGTATTTCATATTTACATAACGACACGACATATTTTATGCATCACTGCGTCTATAATTTCCTGAAATTTGCTCAACGTTACTCTCTTTATTAATTAAAAGTACATATGGATACTCGCGTATGACTTTTTCCTTCATGTGGTAGACTTAACAGACCTGAGTTGGAGTTAAAGAAGTTCCAGATAGGGGGGTTATAATGATCTTTCTGTGACCAGACCCCTAAGTTGTACAGAAAAGGCACTTTATTCAAAAGTACACCTAAATGAGGTAGAGTCAAGTCAGCAAGGACATAAAAACATCTCTTTTTTGCTGACACGGCCTATGAATGTTTCAGACAACAAATTTGCCCCTACTGTGCAAATAATGGCAGGGTCCGTCAGCGCTAAAGGAAAGCAGTCCAGATTTACGACACTGGAAGGGGGCAATAAATGTAACTTATCCCTAGGAAAAGTAAAAACACCAGGCTTAAATCCTCCAGACATGTCTAAATTAAAAAATGAGTAGACAGAAAGACACAAAGTCATTCCAAGAATTATTGTGACCTCCCTGAGCCAGAGGGGAATAAAAGCCCAGGAAGTTAACGTTGTGCCGCATGTGAGATCGTGCTTGAAGCCAGATATTATAATTTTTAAGGGTGATAAGGTTTACGTAGCGGATCCGACCATTGTATCGGATGCGTGTGAACTTGCAGATCGAGAAAAAGAAAAAAGAGATAAGTAAGGAACGGACGAGTATAAAAAATTAATAATTGCGCATCTTCAACTTGGTGACAAGTATGAAATGAATGATATAATCGTAATACCTGTCGTAATAAATTGGAAAGGGGTATTCTCTAAACAGGCCTGTACTGACATAAATAAGGCTATGGGCATCCCTCCAATGTTCAACTAAAAGTCCTAACAACCTTGCATGCTCTATACAGAATGGATAGTAATATGATGCAGAGACCAGGGTTTTAGAATAACTGCTGCTTGGTATAATTAATTGTTCAACTTTCATTATGTTCCAAGACTTTCTGACTACCCAGTTTATAAACAAAAGATGGTGAAATACGCCATATGGCAAAAACCGTGCAGCATTGGAGGACCACAGAGCCTCAACCTGAAACCCCTTGATAACAGCATCTGGCCGTGAATTGAAATCAAGGCCTGTCGGTAATGTCTCAGCAGCATTGAGTCCCTAAAACAAATGGTGGAGAAAGAGTGGCGATCATAGTCGTAGCACTAAGTCATCAACATGTGCAAAGCGTTCTGGGTCGCGTAAATCGTGTGATTGAAGCTTAAGGTGCTCAAATTCATAAATTATGTTCTCTAATTAATAATAAACAGGTTATTTAAAGATTCTCTAGAATTTCATTTAAAGCTGCGTAGTGTTATTAATTGTTCAATGTTCATTATGTTCCAAGACTTTTTGACGGCCCCGTTTGTAAACAAAGGTTGGAGAAGGGACTAGTAAGTACTACGATGCTTGAAAATATTGATAATGTTATTGTGATATGGGTCATCGAAATAAGGGAGCAGAAGAGGCTTGGATCAGTCTATATCGGCTTTTTCAACATAAAATATTTACATTGTAGGTTAAAGAAGTCCATTCAAGAATTGAATTTGTCCCTTTTGAATATTAACGTTCGTTGACAATGTCATGAATGTATTTTCTTTCATTGTTTATCAATATTATGCAATAATAATTAATAGAATTAATTCTTAAATATTTGTCTTCTAGAAAAGTAAGAGAATAAAGGGTAATTTATTTTTTCCTTCCTTCGTATAATGCCAACAATTACATAGAATAACTCTTCCTAAATTGTGCTAATAATTGCTTGCTTATCACTAGATATCGGGAAAAAACGTAACTACTATAACGATATCGTTGAAATACCTGAAATAGTGGGAAGGCGTGTTAAGTTAATTTGGGCAAAATGCTTCTAAATCCTTCTGAAAACATTTAAAAATGAATATTTACAAATATCATTAGAGATTGGTTTGTTAATCTT
>NW_027290284.1:0-14816 GCF_016086655.4 Lepeophtheirus salmonis | reverse complement strand
AATAATAATGATATGGTTAACCATAAACTTATAATTTTAGATGAAAATGTTGAGAAAATGGGGTGTGAAACTAAACTCGCACGTTCTGATTCTCACTATGGTTATAATAAACTTGAAGTTTTTTTAGGTTAAAAAAATTTTTTTAAATTAAAAAAGGATATAATAATTAATATTGTTAAGGATTGTGGTGAAACCTGTTCAAGAATGGTTATTTTAAAAAAATATATCGAGATAAAAAATATTATTGCAAAGGAACCATTAGAAAGATTTCAGATTGATTTAGTGGATTTATCCAGATACGAAAGATACAATTAAGCATATAATAAATATATATATTAAACAATATAGATGTATATTCATCCTTTTCAATGTCAAGAAAATTAAAAAATAAAAATAAAAAAGAAGGAGTAGATCTTAGACGATAACATTAAAAAATGTTTCTATACTAATAAATTTCCAAAAACAATCCAATATGACAATAATAGTAGATTAGAATTCTCAAACAAGGATTTTAATGAATTTTGAAGTGAAATTAAAATACAGATCAAACATTCAAGGCCAAGACATCCACAATCAAATGGTCAAGTTGAACGTAATAACCAGACTATAACGAGA
Source organism: Lepeophtheirus salmonis (assembly GCF_016086655.4). NCBI lineage: Eukaryota > Metazoa > Arthropoda > Copepoda > Siphonostomatoida > Caligidae > Lepeophtheirus > Lepeophtheirus salmonis. Next base: position 14,201 of record NW_027290284.1, on the reverse strand, counting down.
TGGTTAAACAAAAATATAATTGAAGAGGATAATGATTAAAAAAATTTTGGTTTACAATAAACTAAATTATATATTATATATATAGGGTTTTTCATTTAATTTCGTAATTTTTGCATTGATTCTCGTAATTTATAAAATAAAATAAATAATTTTTGCACATGAGTCTTAAAAATACAATAAATCTTGAAACTCGTAAAAGAATTGCTAGGAAGGTAAACGAAGGAAAAAGCGTAGTTGACATTTCCCGTGAGTTAATGCTAAAATACACTACAGTTTACACAATAGTTAAAAAGTATTTGTTGACAGGCTGTATTGAACCAAAGATACGCGGAGGAAAAAAACCATCTATTCTAACCCAATCTGAAAAGGTTGCGGTAATTTCAACTGTCGACCTTAATCCTTTGTCTACTCTTAAACAATTAGTAAGTTACGTTCAAGTGAATTTTAATAAAACAATTTCAGTAAGCACAATCGATAGATGTCTGCGCCAATTTCATTATACAATGAAAAAAATAAATTTATCTCCAATTAAAAGAAATTGTGAGGCTGTCATCACCGAAAGGTATAAATACGCGTTAAAATTTAGGGAATTAGAAGAAAATTACGAGGATAAGAATTTAATTTTTTTGAATGAAGTAGGATTTGCAGTTGTTACTAGGCCAAAAAAGGGAAGATAAAAATTAGGAACCACACCTACAGTGCAAGTTTCCGCCTCTAGATCTAGAAATATTTCTGTTTTTGCGGCAGCAAATAAATATGGGATGATAATCAATAAAATTCATTTTAAAGCTTTAAATGGTATAGATTTCAGATCTTGTTTAATAGATCTAAAAAATAACTACACTGAAAATGGAATTAATAATCCAGTTTTTATTTTGGATAATGCCAGAATACACCATTATTCTGGTTTATCCGAAATTATTGAGAATATGAATCTAAATTTAGTTTATTTGCCTGGATATTCACGATCCCTCAATCCAATAGAGAATTGCTTTTCTAAATGGAAAAATCATGTTTTAAGGGGTGAAGCAAAAAATGAAAAGGAATTATTAAATTTAATTAATGACGGTTTTAAGAAAGTTTTGCCTGAAGATTGTGCAGGATTTTATCGAAAAATGTTAGGTTATATAAATCGAGCTTATAATCGAGAAAATATTAATCATTAAATTTTATTTAAAGATATTTTTTAATTAAATTTTATTTTATAAATTACGAGAATTAATGCAAAAATTACGAGAATCAATGCAAAAATTACGAAATTAAATGAAAAACCCTATAATATTCATATAATATATTATAATTGAACATGAGAATAAGAAGAAACCACCATTTATATTAAATTAATTACACAAATGAAGATAAATTATCTAACTACTATTTGAGAATGAAACGAAATTCTAAAATAAAAGTAGAAAACGATAAATTAATTCCTGAAAAGTTTGTTATTGGTAAAAAAAAAAGACTTTGACGATAATAATATTAAAACAAATTTGACAATTTTTATGAAGATAATATTATTACTGGAATTATAAATAATGTCTTTTTTTTTATTGATGGAAAGACTAAAAGATATTTTAAATAACAATTAAAAATAATTCGAGAAAAAATAAAATTTAATGATTAGGTTATTAAAAATTATTAATTATACAAATTTTAAGATTTTTACATTGCAGTATTAATATTATAATAAAAAATTATACATTTTTATTTATATATTATCTGGTTTTATTATTACTGCCCTCCCTATATTTACATGTAGAAATCAAGTAGTTTCTGTAGAAGTTTCAGGCTCAGATTGGATTGTTACTGTCTCTGTTACAGTTAAGGTAGAAAATTCAGGTGGTAATGTTACTGTCTGCGTATTTGTTTCTGTCTCAGTTAAGGGTGGAGATACAATCGTATCTGTCTCTGTTTTTGTTTCTGTTATGGTATCTCTTTAAATTTCAGGTGTTGTAGGAGTTGTTTCTGGTTCTGTTGGTGTAGTTGTTGTAGTAGTTGTTTCTGGTTCTGTTGGTGTAGTTGTTGTAGGAGTACTTGTTGTAGTAGTAGTACTTGTAGTACTTGTTTCTGGTTCTGTTATTCCAGATCTTTCTACTTCTTTATAGATAGCAATAGTTTCTCCACCTATTTCTCCAAGATGAACAATAACTTCAGAATCTAAGTCTTTATAACTCTTATAATTATCTTTAATCTTTTTGTGACTTTCAATAACAGAATCTTTAAAATCATTTTATATAATACTATTATTACTATTACTACCACTAACAATATCTTCTAACTTAAAACCTTTAAATGAGTTAAAATTACCAAAATTAGAACCTGAATTATTATTATAATTATACATCATATTAATATTATCATCACTATTAGTTAATAAGCTTTTATTAATATAATTGTTATAAACATTCACAAACAAATCTTCAACATTTATAGTATTATACAATCTTTGAGCATCTGGAGAGTTGATTATTGTTGAAAGAGCATTTCTAAGAGTATCATTGCTGATAAATTTGTTTTTGATAGGGGTTGTCAATCTAAGCTTATGGTAAAGTGCATTAAGAATTTTGTTGAGAACAAGACTATCTATATTAGAGTAGTTGTTATATTTGCTTTGTAATTGTGATGGTTTGCTGTTATTATATGTATTAGTATTAGTGGTTTCGCTAATTGAGAAGTCGAGGTTTTTTTTATTTCCTAAATGTTGTGATGAAGAAGTATTGTTATTGTTATTATTATAATTATTACCTCCAGATTGTGTTGTTGTATTTAGATTATCATTATTATCATAATCATCATTAAGAATCTTTGAATACAACTCAGACAATTTTTTAATTTCAGTAACATTGTTTAACGAATTCTTTCTTATAATATAAACAAACAGATACGCAGTAATAAAACATAGATTCATAAAATATTTTTTACTAAGCAAAGATTTTTTTTTATTTATATATTAAATTAATTATTATTAAATTAATGTACAGTGTTTTTAATAAATACTTTTTTTTATAAATTAAATATAAATATTACGTAATAATTTATATTTAATTTTAGAATTAATAAATGTTTATAGTTAGTTTTAGTTAATGTATTGTATTTTTTTATTTAGTTTAATTGTTTTTAAGATACTTACAAATTTTAATAAAAATAAAAATATAAATTTTTAATATAAAAATATTTTAGTTATAAAATTTAAAAATTTAGTTAATAGTAGTAGTAATATTAAATATAATTTTATTTTTAAAATTTTATTATTTTTTATAAAATTTATTATTTAATAATATATTAAATAATAAAATACAATTTAATATTATTAAAAAATAAAAAATATAAAAATAAAAATATTAAAAATTTTGTTAAGATTTAATTAATATTAGTATTTTTAAATTTCTTATTAATATTAGTATTTTTAAATTTGTTTAGTAATAGTAATTAAATATTAATAATAATACCAATACTATATATATTTAATAATAGTAATTAAATAATTAAATAATAATACCAATACTATATATATATATTTTTTTAATAATATTTAATATTTCTAAAAGATTAATAAACAGTAATATTAAATTATCTAAATATAAATTTTTTAATTATTATAAAAATTTTTAATTATTATAAATTTAAAGTTCTATTTAATAAATTATTAATAGTATTTATTATTGAAGAATATATTGTAGTAGTTGTATTATTATTATATTATATTATTATAATAATAATAAGAATATTTATTTAATTTAAAAAAAGGAGTAACTAATTATAATAAATAAGAAGAATTATGATTTTTTAGTTAAAACTTTAAATTTAGTAAAACTCCCATATACTCATCACAATTATCAATCAATCTAAACTTTTTAGGAGGTTTATACACCAAAACAGATAAAAACTTAATAAAAGAGAAATTCTCAATCTTATAAACAGGTAAATACGTTAAAGTTGTAGATAGTTGAATATTGAGAGGTTGTATTAAAATATTTAAAGAATCGTTTGTATTAATTAAAATAGAATTTAATATTTCAGAAGATGGTTTTATTAGTAAATTGTTAGTTAAATATTTTTTAATAGGTTTTAAAGAATTGTTATTTTTATTTTTATTTTTTATTTTAATAGTTAAATTAGAATTATTTTTACCAGAATTATAAATATTATTATTAATATTATTAGAAGAAGAAAAAGAAGAAGAATTAATTTTTTTGTTAATAATTTTTTTTCAATTTTTTCTAAAATTTTAGTAATTCCAATTTCAATAGTTTTTTCAATAACTTCTCTTATTATGAAAATATCTGATAAGAAGAATTTTTATCTTCGAATGGAAATCTAAATTTTTTAGAATTTGCAATATAATTTTTATTAATAATATTTTTATCTTGAATTTGAATATCTTTGTAGTTAAATTTGTTGTAATTGTTTAAAATTTTTTTATTAACATTTTCAATTAACACATTTATAAAATTAGTATTTAAATTATTATTAGTAGTAGTATTAGTTATATTATTATTAATATTTAAATTTATTAAAATTTGATCAACCATACTAATAACACCCATACCCTTTAAAAAAGTATAACAATCTCTATTACCACCAGTTAAAGCATAATCAGCTAAAGTATAATAAATTCCATTTGTATTTACAAAATCATGTAAATTTTTAAAATTATTAAATTTTAAATTTGAAATTAATAAAGAAAAGTTTCCATTGAATGTTGCTAAGAAGGTTGAAGTAACTTTTCCATTTAAATTTATATTATTAAAATTATTTAAACTATCTAAATTATTTAAATTATTAATATTAGTATTTAAAGTATTATTATTTAAACTATTTAAATTTAAAGTATAATTTATATTAAAAGTTATTATTGGTGGTTCTTTAAATTTATTAAGAATTGTTAATTTTTTTATATTACACATATTAATTTTTTTATTAAAATTTATAATACTATTTAAATTAGTAGTATTAGTATTATTAGTAGTATTATTTAAACTTAAAGAATTGTATATATTAATATAATTACTATACTTAGCACCCATTTTTTCAACCATTCTCAAATACTCAATATCAGTAGTATTAACTAATCCTAAAATATAACCAGAAAATTTAGTCATAGGTTCTAACAATTTTAAATTACTTTTTGTATAATTTTTTAAAAATATTCGAATGTCTTGAGAAGTTAAATATTTTTTATTTAATTTTTTATCATGCAAAATATTTAAATTATAATTACTACTATAATTACTATTACTACTAATATTATTACTACTACTATTGTAATAACTAAAATTAAAATAATAATTATAATAATTAATAGAATTAGAAGAATGTTCATTTACAATAAAACCGATATTTTTTAAAGTTTCTTCCAATTTCATAAAATAAAAATCTATTAAAAATAATAAAGTATTAGAAGGTAGGTTTCTAAAACCTATTAATTTATATTTTCTATTGAATTGGTGTTCTATTGATATTTTTAGTGTTGATAAGTTTTTTATGAATGGTTGTGGAATTTTTAAAATTTTGTTGTTCAATTTTAATGCATTTTTTTAAAAATATTTTTTAAATTTACATTTACATTATTAGTATTTATATTACTACTTATATTATTATTAGTATTTATATTACTACTTATTATTATTATTAGTATTTATATTACTACTTATATTATTATTAGTATTTAAATTTATAGTATTAGTAGTATTACTTAAATTTAAATTACTTAAATTATTAGCTAAATTAATATTATTAGTTAAATTATTAGGAATTGCTAAAATATATGAATCTAAATTTATATTAGTAGTAGTATTATCTATAGTATTATTAGTATTAATATTAGTAGTATAAGTATTATTATTATCTATACTACTAATATTATTAATACTATCATCATCTTCATAATTACTATCAATACTACTTAAATTAATATCTAAATTAATATTACTACTATTTATATCTTTACTATTAGTATTTAAATTATTACTATTAATATCTAAATTATTACTATTAATATTAGTATTTAAATTATTACTATTAATATTATTTATATTTAAATTAGTATTACTAATATTTTTATTATTTTTATTATTATTTTTAGTTAAATTTTTTAGATAGTTAAACTCATTAATATCACTTTCTTTAATTTCTTTATAAAAATTCTTTTTCTTACTAAAATATTCATTCTAACTTTTTTAAAATTTTAGTTAAATTTTCTTCTATTAAAAATGATTCAGTAATTTTTTTATCCAAATTTTTATTAATTAAATTTTTATTATTAGTAGTATTAGTAGTATTATTTAAATTATTAGTATTATTATTTATAGTATTATTAATATTAATATGATTAGTAGTAGTTAATAATAAATCTTTGTTAAATAAATTAAAAAAAAATTCATTAAAAATTTCAATCTTCTTTTTGTTTTTAGTAATTTTAAATTTTTTTATCTAAATTTATATTTTTCTTAGTATTAGTAGTAGTATTTATATTATTAGTAGTATTAATATTACTATTTTTAGTATTAATTAAATTTTTAAATAATTTTTTTATACTAAAAATAATAATTTCTCTTATTTTACCTTTAAATTTAATTTCAATATTTTCATTATTATAAAAATTTAAAAGCCATTTAAAATTTAAACCATCTTTATGTGCATAATTTAAATTTAAATTATTAATATTACTCAAATCTTTTACATTCATATTATTTATATTTAAATTTATATTATTACTAGTATTATTAATAATATTAGTATTAGTAGTACTTAAATTTATATTATTAGTAGTATTAGAATTACTACTACTATAAAAAGGAGTTAATAAAAATTATATCTCATGTATTTTAAATTCTCTTCAAAATTTCTAATTTTATTATCTTTTTTAGAAATTTAATAGAAACTTCTTTTATTAGTTGATTTATTTTTTTAAGAGAAGAAGTATTTAAATTTCTAATAACTTCTTCTAAACAATCAATTCCATTATTACCATTCTTTAAGTTTAAGTTACTTAAATTTAAGTTATTAGTATTACTATTTATATTAGTAGTATTAGTATTAGTAGTATTAATAATATTATTAATATAAAAATTATTTCCTACTACTCTTTTAACAATCATAATATCTCTAAAAACATCACCTCTTCCTACAATTTTACTTAATCCATCACCTTCATTATTATTATTACTAATACTACTAAAATTATAATTATTAGAATTACTACTATCAGAATTATTTTCAATATCAAAAAATTTTAAAAGTACAAAAAATGATAACGGAAAATCGAAACTTTTCTTATTAAAATTTGGAGGACTTTCTGAAAAATTCAATACAAAATAAAATAAAGGTGTAATTGAATATTTACTATTAAAATTACTATATTTATAACTATTACTATTACTATTATTACTATAATATTTATTAGTATTATTATATTTATTAGTATTTTTATTATAAGTTTTGAATTTTAAAGAAATTGGTATTATTGATTTTATTAAGGAAGTATTATTTTGAGTATTTTGTGGATTGAATGTTATTGGAGTAGAAGAAGAACATGTAGTTAAATGAAAGAATGTAGGAATATTTTTAAATCCAAAGTATTTATATTTATATTAGTATTTATATTATTAATATTAGTATTAGTAGTAGTATTTATATATATTATTAGTAGTAGTATTAGTATTATTAATATTACTAGTATTAGTAGTAGTATTAATATTAAAATTATAAAAATATCTTAAATTTCTATTTAAAATAAAACAAATATTTAAATTTTCTAATTTTTCAAAAATTTTATCATACATTAATTTAAAAATAAATTTTTATTAGTATTAGTATTATTTATATTAGTATTATTATTAGTATTATTATTAGTATTATTATTAGTAGATGTATTTATATTTTTTAAATAATTTTTTAATTTTATAAAATTTTTATTATAAATTTCTTTATTTTTAATATTAAAAGAAATTAAAGAATTATCTAAAGAATTATGTAAATAAATATTTAAATTATATTTTGTTAAAATATTTTCTAAATTAGAATTAGTTAAATTTTTTAAATCCAAATTTAAACTTACATTATTACTAATATTACTAGTATTTATATTATTATTACTAATAGTATTATTATTTGTATTACTAATATTTGTATTTAAATTCTTCTTAATAATACTTTTAGCAATAATTTCTTCTTTTTTACTTCTTTCTTCATCCTTAAAATCTAAACATAAAATTAAAATAATTTCACCTATTTCTAATATTCCTATTTTTTTATTATAAATTCTATTTAATAAATAATTTATATCTTTTAAATTTATTATTCTATTTATTATATTTTTAAGTACGAGTGCAGAAGGTTTATACAATTTTTTATTCAAGCTATTTAAATTACTAATAATATTAGTAGGAGTTCTGTAAATTTTTAAAGGAAAAATATTTTCATTAAAATTAAACTTCTTCCTCTTTACAACTCTTTCTACAACATCCTGTCTATCATTTACTACTGCCATTGCTAATACATATAATCCTCTATAAGAACTATTAAATAAATTAGTTGGAAATAAATAACTTCTATTATTACTATTATTATAATTACTACTATTAGTATTATAATTAGTATTATAATATTTAGATGTTAATTTATTTGAGTAGTAAAGTTTTTGGTAGAGATTTTTTGAATTGTTATAAAAATTTTTATTTTTTATTTTTTTAAATTTATTATTAAATTATTTAAATTTAAACTATTACCATTAGTAGTGTTATTAGTATTATTATATATATTATTAGTATTAATATTAGATCTTTTATTTATTACATAATTATAAAATTTAACATATTCATATTTTCCTATTTTAGAATCTATTACTACATTCTTATCTGTTATACTTAATTTTAATAAATGTAAATTATAGAAATTCCAACCATCTTTATTTCCATTAAAATTATTTTTACCTCTTCCTCCTTTTTTTAAATTTAAATTACTAATATTAGTATTAGAATTATTAGTATTAGAATTACTAGTATTATAACTAGAACTTATGGGATTTAAATTTTTACTAAAAAAATTAGTAGTACTCTTCGTAAACTTTATAAAAGACGACCTCCTCCTTTCCTGCTTCTGAGACACGTTTGCAAGCTTGTCAAGGTTTTTCAAAGCTAATGTTGTTGATTGTTTGGAGTTGTGTGTTGATAGGTGGAGGTAGTCTGAGAGTGATTGGTTTGTGTTATGCATTTTAATTTAAAATTTAAATTATTTTTAAATATTTTTAAATATATAAAATTTTATTAATAATAATATTAAATATAAATATTATTAGTATTATTATATGTATTATAAATATTATTTATTAATCAAAACACTAATCAAATTAGTTTTAAATTATTTATAATAATAATTTAAATAATACTAATAATCTAAATATTTAATAGTAATAATTTTTATATTTAATAATATTTTAAAAAGTTATGAAAACTAAAGAATTTCTAAACCCCCTTTTTTACTATTCCTTCCAATATTTATGATATCCCTACTTTTCTATATAATATTAATAATAACCATCACCAGAAATAGTACTAATAATTTAAATACTAATACTAATAATATTACTAATAATTTAATTACTAGTACTAATTTAATTACTAATACTAATAATATTACTAATAGTACTACAATTTTTAGTAACTTTATAGGTAGAACTAATAATAATAATAATGATAATAATAATATATTACTATTATTATCATTTAGTGAACTATTTTATTTATTATCTATAATGATTTATATTATATTTAGTTTATATGTTAGTTTAAATTCAGTATTTAAAAGGTTATTATTTAGGAGGAGGAGATTTAAAAATTTTATTAATCATTCTTACTATTATAATAGTAATACTACTAATACTAATAATTATAATAGTAATAATAGTAATTTTAATTATAATCAATTATTAAATACCTTTAAAGGTAATAAAAAAAAAATCTAAAAAATATTTAAAAAAAGGAGAAATTTTAATAACCTTAAAAAAATAATATTTATAAAAATAGTAATACTAATAGTTATAATACTAATAGTTATAATACTAATAGTTTTAATAATACTAACAGTTATATTAATAATATTAATAGTTTTAAGTTTAGGTTATTTATTTTTGCATATTTTATAAGTTTTATTTTTTATTGTATTACAATTTTTAGTTATTTACCAAATAAAAATTTTTATTTAAAAAAGGAGTATTTTGAAAATATTATGAATTGTAAATTTAATAATACTAAAAATAGTAATACTAATAATATTAATAGTAATATTAGTAATATAAATTGTAATAGTATTTTAAAAGAATTAGAAATTGGTTATAAGTATGTAATGTGTAGTTTTGGTGTAGTTGTGTTTGGATGTAATGTTTTAGGAATTAGTTTAATTAATTAATTAAATAAATATTATTATTAAATTATAATTAGTATTAAATAAATATTAAAGTTAGTATTATCATAAAATTATATAAATTAAATTTTTATTATTATTAAGTATTATATATTATATTTAGAATATTATATTAGTTAAAATTTATTACTATATATAATTAACTATATTTTTATATTTATAATTTAAATTATTAGTAATTATAAATAATATTAAATATTTAATAATATAGTTAATTATATAAATATATATAGAATATAAATATATAGTAATAATATAAAAATATAGTAATAATATAAATAATTAATAATAATAAATATATATAGTTAATTATATAATATACTAATAATAATTTTAATAATTAATATAATATATATTACAATATAAAAATAAAAATAAATAATATAATAAATAATACTAATTATAAAGTTATAAAAATAAATAAATATACTAATAAAATAATAATATATAGTAATAAATATTAAAATATATTAAATAAAATAATATTAATTATAAAAATAAATATAAAATAATAAAAATAATAAATAATATAACTAATAATAAATATATTAATAATATAATAAATATAAAATATCTTAGAATATATTAAAATAATAAATATAATATAACTAATAAAATATAACTAATAATAAATATAGTAATAATAAATATTAATAATAAATAAATATAGTAATAATAAAAAAATAAATATAAAATATATAATAGTATAAATAAATAATATAACTAATAATAAATATATTAATAATATAATAAATATAAAATATCTTAGAATATATTAAAATAATAAATATAATATAACTAATAAAATATAACTAATAATAAATATAGTAATAATAAATATTAATAATAAATAAATATAGTAATAATAAAAAAATAAATATAAAATATATAATAGTATAAATAAATATTAAAATATATTAATAGTATAACTAATAATAAATAAATATAAAATATAATAATAGTATTAATTATTTGGAATAAAAAAAAATTTTTATTTTTTTAGAGAACAATTGAATCAAACTCAACCCTCAACTTTTCAATAACACTCCTCTTATCCTTAACAACACTATCAATCTTCAATACTTCATCCTTAATCAATCCTTCTTTTTCCTCCATCTTTTCTCAAACCCTTTCTCATCATTCTTAATACTTTCAATCAACAATTCCAACTCACAAATATTCAAAGGAACTTTATATTTAAGTTCAGTAGTAACATTAATAACACGAATAGGAATGGTTAAATTTTTAGTAATTTTGAAAGATTCTCTTATTTTTTCATAACTATTCAGCAATAATAAAACTTTTTTAGGATTGAGTGAATTTATTTTTTTATCAAAATTATCTTTTGACATATTTAAAGTTTCAATTTCACTGTTTATAGTTTTAATCTGCAATCTCAGTTGATTTTTCCTATCAATTAAATCTTTTTTCAACTCATACTCTTTTTGTTTTTGATGTAAAATATTTTTAATTTCAAGTTTTTCTTTTTTATACTGTTCAGTTTCTGTTTTGAGTTCGCCTATTTTTTTTTGGTACTCCTTCAGTGTTGTAGAATTTTTTATAAGAATGTTTAGCTTTTTTATTTCGTCCAATAGGTCGTTCTTGGTTGTTATTAGTTGTTTTTTTTGTAGGAGTAGTTTTGTAAAGTTGGTGTTGATTGTTTCGATTTTGGATTTTAGTATTTTTTCGTTTTTGTAGAAATCTTCGGTTTCGTTGTTTTGTTTTATTTGGGTTTGGATTTGTTTTTTTACGTGTTGGTATTCTGAGTCTACGGTGTTGGAGCTTTTGGTTTTTAGGTATTGGATTTCGAGTTTTGATAGTTCTTTTTTTAGCTCTGTATTAGATCTTAGAAATATTTTTATATTATCAAATTTTTTTGTACTGTTACTATTATTACTACTTTTAGTAATATTTTTATTAGTAGTATTAGTAGTATTTTTATTAGTATCAGTCTTCTTTAACTCATCATACAAACTACTCTTATTACTCTTAAGCTCCTCCAACTCCAACTCTATCTCACTTATCTGCGCCTTCATCGACTCTATCTCACTATTCATCTCACTCTTCTTCCTGTTCTCCTCAGATCCGTTCATGTGATTCTTAATACTATCCGACAGCACCGTTATCGCATTATGGTTTATGGTGATTTTGTTGTTAAGTGTTGTTATGTTGTGGATAAGGTTGGTAGTGCCTGGTATGTACGGTCTGGGTTTTCTGTCTCTGGGTTGTGTGGTGTGGTGGTGTGTAGGTGGTGTGTTGGTGTTTGGGTCGAATGTTTTGGATGCATGAAAATTTATTTTAAATAAAAATTTATAAAAAATATTCTAATAGATTATAAATATTAGTTATTATTATAAAAATTATTTTAATAGATTTATAAATGTTAGTTATTATTATAAATATTAGTTATTATTATACAAATTAGTTATTACAATATATACATACCTATTTTATTATTCATCACATTTTATAAAAGTTAAAAGTTAAAAAATTAAAAGTAAAAAATTTTTTATTTTTAATTTTATTAGTAAATTTAAATATTTTTATTATTTTTTTATTTATTATCTATAAAAATATAACAACATTGTTAATGTTAATAATCGTTCAATTATAATAAACAAGAGAATATTTTATTAGTTTCTATGGATAATTAATAATATATATTATATATTATAAATGATATAATATAAATTATAAGATAAATATATACCTATTAAGATATTTTAATAAGTTTTTATTTAAATTTAATAGAATTGAATATTTTTAAGAATATTTTATAAATTACAAAACTTAATTTAATAGTAAAATATATTTTTCTTTCTTGTTATATGATCAAATTTAAATCAAAGTATCTAAATAACATTATTATTTAATAAGAAAAACTTTAATTATTAAAATTTTAGATTTAAAGTTATTTTAATTCTGTTAATTTTTTTTTATTTTTTTATTTTTTTTTTCTCTTTAGGAAACAAAAGATTATTGTGATGTTTTATAAAATTCTTTCAAAAAGATATCAGAATTAAAAATAAAACTAATATTTAAAATATTCACAAAATTTTTGGTTATTTTTTTTAATATTTTTTTAATATTTTTTTTTTTTTATATTTTTATATCAGATTACGTAAACTTTAGAGGATTAATCTTTAACTAACTAAAATATTATTATAACAATTATATTTTTTAAAGGGAGTTTTTATTTTATGATTTTATAATTTTATAATTTAAAATTTTTAACCCTTTTAATGATTATATTTTGTATTTTTATACTAAAATTTTTTCATACTCCTTTTCTTAACAAAATTTTAAAAATTATTATTATAATTATAAAAATGATAATTAGTACTCATTTATTAACTATAATTGCGTCTATAGTTATAACCACGTTAATTTGTGTTATAACGTTTTTTATTATAATAAACACTGAAGAATCTGATAAAAATAATTCAAATAAATCTGATAAGACAAATTCTCCAAAAACACCTTCGACTGAAGAACCTACAACTACTATAGAACCACCTGCTGCTGAGGAATCTCAAGAACGTTCAACTACTGTAGAACTTACAAAACCTCCAAAACCACCTTTAACTGCTGTATAACTTACAAAACCTCCAAAATCACCTTTAACTGCTGTAGAACCTCCAAAACCACCTGCTGCTGAAGAACCCCAAAATCACCTGCTACTGAAGAACTTACAACTACTCCAACTACTACAGAAATTCAAAAACCTCCAAAACCACCAACAATTACTACAGAACCTCAAACTAATCCAAAACCACTAA
>NW_027290283.1:0-1972 GCF_016086655.4 Lepeophtheirus salmonis | reverse complement strand
CTCTACCATGACGTCCTTTTTTTTCTTACAGTTCCTGCATTTGACCTCCCTCTGAACAGGACAAGGTCTTCCAAATTGATGAAGAGCTATGAACCCACACTTTCCACAAAGGTTTTTTCACCTCTTCTCCATGATCTCCCACGACTTTGATTCCACCTTCTGCCATGACCTCCACTATTATTGTCAGCTCTCGAAATTCGATTTATACCCTTCAAATCTAGATCTTTCAAACTGCCTCGATTACTTTGGGCCAAGGTAATAGTGTCTTTCAGATTGTGCTAGGGTGTGTTTTTTTTTTTTTTTTCTAAAAGCTTTTGACAAACCTCTTCATCTTTGAGTTTGCAAGTGATCGAAGTGGCCAACCAGTCCTCTGATTTCCTCTCGTAGATTTCGAACTCTTTGTTGACATTTTTATCTCGCAATAAAATTCATCAATTGTTTCAAAATTTGCCTGTTTACGTCACATCAATTTCTATCTTGCTGCTGCAATCAGTTTCTTAGCTTTCAGATATTTACTAACGTCTTCAATGACATCCTATAAGCCTTTAGAAGTGGCATATGGAATATCAACAATGTGCCGTATCTTGATGACGAATACAGGTGAGCAACATGTCCAAAAAAATATCAATTTGCTCTTCTCTCGTTTTTTTCTTTCAGATTGGTTAACTTGCCATAATTATCCAAAGTTTCAATCCATTTCAAGAACTCTGAGTATTTGATGCTGCCTTCGATTTTGATTGTAGGATCTTCTAAAGGTATCTCCATATAACCACCCACCTGAGCTTCAATTTCGACAAGCTTTTCCTCCATCTAAATAAACTCATCCACCTCCTTCGTATACTTATACAAATGAATACTTCCTCTGTTTTTTCTTTATCAATTTTAATTGCTTTCCTTACAGCTTCAAGTGTCCGACTGACTTTAAACGGACATGAGTTATCTTCTCTAAGTTATTTCCTCACATTTTTTCCGAACCTAACTTACTAATAACTAATACAATACAACAAGTTTCACTCCCGCCTTCTCCTTGCACTTTGCAGTAATCCCTAGTTATTACTCTCAGACTTATCAATATGATATTGACAGTATCAAATTATCTGAGCAAATCCTCTATAATATAAACTTTGTGAAGTAATTCTATAAGCTGATAATGTGGTGTCACTTACAACTTTTGACGTCCGTCATTTAGTTTTTGTGGCAAAAGGCAGCATGTGCAAAATTTTAAACAAAATTACGATAATATAATTAAGATCAAAAATGTGATTTTTTTAAAACCTTAGTATTCAATGGAATGAGTATGAATCCCGTTTCAAGCAAGGTTTGATTCACCTCCGTCAAAATGATGAACTCTTTGATGTAACACTCCTCTCTAGATCAAAGATCATCCAGGCTCAGATAGTCATACTTAGAGCATATTCCCCTGTTTTTCCAAACATGGGATGTTAGTGTTTTTTGTTCCTACTATTTTTTGCAGCATTTACTCTTAAAATTGAAATCATTTACACGATGAGTCTTTCCACTAAAAAAAAATACATTTCAAGCCTCTTTCAATATGTTTTGTGTGCAATCGGGGAAAAACAGTGGATTGGATTGTGTTTTAATTTTAGATGTAGCAGATGGGACTGGTTTCCAAAATACTAACCTCTGCCACTACGTTACTTTTTTTGTATCACGCAACCTTAGACAACAACAAAAAAGAAGAAAGAAACCAGCAAATGAATTGGTAGTTAGCCAATTCTTCCCAGTTAGCAAGCTATTGTTTAATGATTGTTGAGAATTGTTCACTTTTTAAAAGGAGCTAATTAGATTTCAACAAATCCACATTCAATCCCTTAATTAGAAGAAAAAAAACAAAAACAACCAGCAGCTGACAACAAAATATACTATACAATGGTGAGGTTGGGTGCAGCATCACTAATATATATATCCCAACGAATTACTCCACATGTACCTGTTTATCTAATTTAATTTA
>NW_027290282.1:0-1335 GCF_016086655.4 Lepeophtheirus salmonis | reverse complement strand
CAAAAATAATCTTGTTCCTAACTTGAACTAAAAATAATTTTGTGTAAATTTATCGTTAAAGAAAGTTAAACGCATGTCATAAACATTTTTGTAACGATTTGTACTCAATAATATTTACTTCGTACAATTTAGTTATTTGTCTTTTATCATAGGTACAATCTTTCTTACTAAAGTTTTTTTTATAACTTTGATATATATGCCCCCTAACAAAATTTCACGTGAATGAAGAGAACATTCTTCTGTTGATGATGCTTTGTCACAGAAAATATTCACTAATTGGTATTCTTGTGAGACAAATATATAATTAAGTCCCACATATCCTTTTTCTGGAAATAAAGATTTATTCCTTTACAAAATTACATAAAAGAATTAATTTGGGAGGATATCATTTTTCCAAACTTCTTCATCGTAGTTACTTACAAATTAATGTAGGCATAACATTTGTGATGGTATAGAAAGGCCATTAAAGCAAAGGTACTAAAGTACTTACAGGTCAATGAAAATTTCGAATATTCATTGCAATATTATCGATACACACATTTGATTCTGTTATTTTTTCAACAGTATAAGGAATAGTGTTTTAATTTAATTTAAACTTACAGCATTATATTTAGTAAAATATTGCTAAAGAAATATCAATCAACCACTTCTATTATTATGATAACTTCCAAATTAATTTCTTACTATCTAAATTTATGTAGTATACATTACCAAGAGTCCCGATGACGTCACCATAAAAAGAAAGAGAGATATTTATAACATCAATGAACCTTTCAAATATATCTTCATTGGAATATTAATTATTGTTTCAATATAACTGGAGTGTATTAAGAAACTACTAAGGTTCTTCTTTCCTTCCTTCTTCTCCTCGTCTTATTCTTCTTATTATTTAATATGTGTATATGTAAAGTACTGTTTACCTTCATCTGAGTAGAATAAATAGCTGTAACTCTCATGTATTTATCAGAGTAGTGTCGAGTAACGATGTTATCTGCACATACCAGCCACATATAACTCCTTCCAGTTTTATTCCTCCACGCATTCTCCTTTGTTTCTTCGGTCGTCCTGGATTCCTACTTATTTAATAGCTTGTATCTTTCTTCAAACCTTTGTCAAGACACTAATAACAATATAAAGATAAGTACTTAATGTCAGTTAATACGTATTTAAATAAATAAGTATGTCATATTTAAAATGTATATATTGTAGCACAACGCTATTTTTATTGTATCACACAACCTCTACTTCGAAAATAAATAGAAAAAGGGCCAAAATCGGTTGAAACCAGTATGAC
Source organism: Lepeophtheirus salmonis (assembly GCF_016086655.4). Taxonomy (NCBI): domain Eukaryota; kingdom Metazoa; phylum Arthropoda; class Copepoda; order Siphonostomatoida; family Caligidae; genus Lepeophtheirus; species Lepeophtheirus salmonis. The sequence continues at coordinate 41 of NW_027290282.1, read as the reverse complement.
AATTCTTCGCAACGACGGAGATATGATTCAATAGTTGTAAA
>NW_027290281.1:0-878 GCF_016086655.4 Lepeophtheirus salmonis | reverse complement strand
GAAGGATTTTTGTTTATTTTAACAGTAAAAATACGAAACAATCATATTGGTTGCCACAAAACCTCTTACAAAGTGTATTTACATCATCGGTAAATAATTTTGCACGGCCGGTATAGCTTTAAAAATTTAATATGAAAACAATCAGTGTTGTTTCTTCAAAGCTATTTTTCTAATGTGACCCGTCACCCTTTCCACTTAGTAGATGAGTCTCCGTGACCCTGAATAAAGTATTTTGGAGGAGGATTTGTGGCCTTAGGATTATTATATTTATTCTGAAATAGAGATAGAGCTTTGATTTTCACCTCTCTAGTTTTTTATTACTTGTTATAGTTCAGTGATAATTAGACGTGACGATTGAGGGGGCTTACCAGGGACTTCATTCAAGAGTCCTTCAAATTGGGCTCAGGTGGGGAATAGTTTTATTATTAGTTCAGAAGTTTTATTTTTGGGTAGGTTTTTTTAGGGGTATTCCCCCATGAGACTCGTGCCAAGATTTGAAATTGGGGGCTCAAGGTGTAATAGGTTTAAGGGCTTGAGAAATTTTTCTATTGAACAATGTTATTTTATTTAAGTCTACCCAAGGGTTACATAGAGGCACCACAGATTGGTGATGGTATATCACTAAAGCGCTGTTTTGAGCTTATTAATCACTGTGTTATTGAGGAGCTATTTTACTTGTTTACAAGGTTGGGGAGGGTATTGTTAGTTAAAATTTAGGCTATATTTGGAGTTTTGAGTATTGAAAAATTAACTTCAAGAAATATTAAAAAATTATTATAATTAATTATTCAAAAAAAATAACAACAAAAAAACGTTATTCATATTCAAAATATGATTTCAAAAATGCACCAAATTTTAAATCATATTTTCTACTACTC
>NW_027290280.1:0-3567 GCF_016086655.4 Lepeophtheirus salmonis | reverse complement strand
CCAAATATGATTCCAGTGGCTTCTCTATCGATTTGTGAGTAGTTCTCCACTGTGCTACTCAGTTTTTGGGATGCAAAGACAATAGGACAGTATTTTTCATTAACCAGATGGAACAGGACGGATCCAAGCCTAATAGGCGAAGCATCAGTTGATAGATAGGTCATTGATGTAAATTTTTACATTGGATATACCCTCGAAGAGTTCTTCTGGTGGCTTGAACAGTTGTATTTAACTGAGTAAATAACCTCGAGCCGGCCAGGTCTCAAAATAGTTAATCCATCTGAGGCAAGGGGAGAAGCGGTTTGTTGATGAATGGGGAGAAGAAGTCTGCAAAAATGCGAACGTTTGCTCAGTTTTGAGCACAGTGACTATTGGGCATGCCTGTTCAGAGGATTTGGTTTTCTCCAACGTACCACGTTTGACCATATCTAAAATTTATTTCTTGAACTTATCCTGGAGAAGGAGAGTGGCAGGACTGGCAGACAGCAAGGTTTTTGCCTCGTCTTTTTTATGGATTGTTGCTTTTTTATGGATTGTTGCTTTTGTATGATTGAAAGTGTGGGCTCCAGAGTCCTGAAAATATGGTTAAATTCATTGTAGAGTCCCTTGAGGCCAGTTCTGTTCTGGTTGCAGAGTAGTGAATGTTTATAGAGGGAGACTAAGTCTAGGTCCAGATATGCCTGCGAACAGAAGATAGGATGCTCGAAGTCTGTAATGAGGAAGGCAAGAGTTTTGGGGTGAGAACCCTTCAGACTGAGCGGAAGATTAACAAGGCCACAAGTAGGAATTTTGTAGCCATCTAAATGGATATATGACTACTATATGTAGGGTTTGCCTTGTCCAGCACGGGTCGAGTAGGGATGATGTTGACGTGGGCTTCCATATCAATAAAGAAGGTTACTCATTTATCATCGAGCCTTCTTTTTGAAAAAGGCTTTCTTAGATCTATTAAGGTGGTAGAGTTAACTTATATTTTATAGTGTTACTAGGAGTTTATGGGTGAAAGGAAGCTTCTTTGCCCGTTGAGTACCCTTGAACCCTTTTACTAGCAGTCCAGGGCATACCCATTACTCGAAAGTAATCTTCTGCAGACTTGGACGAACGTCCTAGTTGAACTACTTTGTCAAGCTTGAAGAACCTCTACTCAAACACAAGCTGCCCCAGTTTATGTGAAGTCGTGTTCTTAAGAATTGACCCAACTATCGAATTGTCATGACGAGGAAGCCCATTGGCAAATAAGTTACAAAATCGTCTATGGGCTCTCCAAGGAGTTATCTGGTTTTGCTGAGGCAATAACTCTCAAAAACAGCAGATTCTATAGGAGAAAAAGCGTCGTCCATCGTCTTAAGTAGCGCTGTATATAAGTATACAGTGCCGGACAGGCACAGTGATGGAGGATCACAGTCTTATGTTCTGGGGGAGGGTCACCAAGGAGAGACTCTTACGTCTGAAGTTCATCGGACCATGCAGACCAACAGTGTCCTCTACGTGGATCGGAGAGAGAGAAAAGAGGAGGTTGGGAAACCCCTAGGTGGCTGAAGTGAGGATTCACCGAAGGAGCAGCTTTATGGCATTGTTCATTTGCACTGAAAGAGTCGTCCACGAACTCGAAGGAATACGGGTCACAACCACACAATTCAGAAAATTCTGATTAAAAAAAGATATTTTAAATATTAAAGACATTCATTATACGATTGTTTTAAGGTAAATTTCGTTTCTATTTAATTACTATTCTATAAATAGAATTGTTAAATGTCGGAAATTAAACTAAAACAATGGATCCCAACCTTTCCAATGTAGTAATCCATTTTAGAACAAGCAGTTAGAAAAAACACTACAATTCATAAATTATCATATATATACTGTCAGATTTTATATACTAAACTGCCATAAATTTGCAATTATGAATTATAGACTATTTATTCCTGAAATAACTAAAAATTAATAATAGATTTAACCTTTTGGAGACGTCGTGTATTATACTTAAAGTATTGATTGTCAAAATATTATGTTGATATCGGGGCAAAGTGTACGTGTCTTTTATATTGAGGAAGCATCAAGTTTTGGCCGAATATTTGTGTCCATTATGTTTTTTATAGAAAATACAATTTTTGCAAATTTTTGATTCCTTTTTAGAAATTAATCTCTGCTTTTAAATATCTTTTATTGGGAAGAAATCAATTATTCTTTTATTATTAAACATTATTTACATATGTCACTAGTAGGTAGCTATATAGTAATTGGACTAACCGTCCTCTTTCCCCCAAAAAACTCTTCTGAAACCCTGTCCGTTGAAGTTTTTTTATAAATTCGTAAAATGTGTTCCGTTCTATTTTTTATAATTTTGATTGAAAAAATTACTGTATTTGTGATGTATATAATGCAATATTCTTTAGATCAGGGACTCTCAAACATTTTTTTATTAATGCACCACTTATAAAATATTTATTCAACCAAGTACCCCTAACATACGTAAACAATTGAAACGTGAAGCACTGTTTTAACACTGTTTGTTTTACTAAACTTTAAACCCTTGTATTTTTGACATACATGGTTCATGTACCATATATACTTATTCTTCTTTTTTCCTTTTAGGTATCTTTTTCCCCAATAGATGAAGGGAAAGTCAGATCCTAGATCTGTGGCCCGAAGAATTGAATTAATACTATTTTTTTAAATGTACATATTTTCAAAATCCCTCATTTAAGAACCACTACTTTAGATGGTAAATATATTGAGAGTGCATATTTGTTTACCATTATGATAAAGATGAGTAATTAATTTTTGAAAAATATTAATTAGCTCATTATATTTTATTTGAATATGCATATGGGCCCATTCCAATTTCTTAAAACAAATAAAAGTTCTAAATTATAGGTAAAATACTTAAGGTACATAAAATACTCCTTCAAATTTGAATAATTAACTTACAATTGGCACCCATGTTTAAGAAATATTGGGCTGTAGGTAAAAATAAAGTAAAAAAAAATATATTTGGAATTTCCCTTTTTGTTGATTTATATTTAAGATTGTTTTTATGTTGACGCAGTACATATATGATTAAGTTTCCTCCCCCGCTCTTGGAAGAGTCTAACCTAAGAAAAGGAGTTTAAGCTACATTTCTGTTTCTGAAAAAATAATTCAATCATCTTTTATACCTGTGTTGGTCTAGCTAGCCTGCAGAGCTACTCATTAGAGCTTCTTTTGGAACCAGTTAAGAAGATGACAGAAATTCCTTTCATCTTCTTCTTTCCCTTGCACTGCACTTGCTATTCTACAAGTCTTCCTCTTTATCTCTCTCTCTCTCTGCCATTGACTGGAGAATATATGCTACTCCCTTACAAGTTTGAACTTGTACAATTTGATTTATGTAGTTTTCGACTATTTTATTAAAAATTAACAAAATATTATTATTTTGTGACTCAGATAGATTCTCTCCATATTTTGAAGTGGTCCTCAAACGAAATTTGAATTAATGCCCACCTAGTTAAATTTTATATATAGTATTGAGCCCAAATATTTTTTTGTAGTAGTATTCATGGTCTTTTTCATGATCCGTTATCCATT
>NW_027290279.1:0-495 GCF_016086655.4 Lepeophtheirus salmonis | reverse complement strand
CAATAAGTTACAAAACAAGACAAACTTGAGCTCTCTGGCTTGAGTAGAAGTTGAGAAAATTAGATTTGAACGTGATTGAAGAATTTCCATTCGCGCACTCCAGACATTTGGGCGTCTCCAGGACCACCGTCTACGGCGTCAGCAAGACCGAAATGTTGGAGAGGAAGAAGGGCTCTGTCAAAAAGGCCAAACTGGACCTAGAAAAGCTAAAGAAAACCAACCCAGGCAAATCCCATCAAGTCCATGAGGGCCCATTATAATTAGTTAGATTTTATCGGTAGAGATATATCTATTCTGTGCACAATTGTATATAGCAACTTCCACATGAAGAAGAGGGGTGGTTATCTTTTTGATTAAACTCCACGTCTCGCTTGTGTTTTGCAACCTAAAGTTATGACATATTTAACTGGATTTCGATGTCAGAACAAGAAAATATTATTTGGATCAATCTATTATTTCATTCTGTATATATAATTTATTGTTATTAGATATCTG
>NW_027290278.1:0-9105 GCF_016086655.4 Lepeophtheirus salmonis | reverse complement strand
TTACACAATCATCTTGTATGACATATATGTATATACATAACATGGATACACATATTAGCAATACAATATCTACATCCATATATAAATGATCCGTTTGTTCGGGTTATTTCTCGATTTCATTTACTAACAATATTTTCACATTCTACTTTACTGTCTTTCTTCTCCTCTTCTCCACCAAACATACGTAGAAACTTCCTATTCCTCCAATAAGTTTTCCAACTATCGAGACGAATTAGATAAGTTCTATTATTTTGTTAAATGATTTTTCCAATATCGCTCCACTTTTATGAAATGGAACTTTGAATCCGTACTGTCCTCCCAACCTCCAGAACTGGTAAACACTTGGAATGTTTATTATAATATATATTTTTGATCTCTCTCTCTTATTGCATTGCTTCCACTGCATCGCGATTGTCTAATCGTTTCATCTTATCACAATCGAGAGTAGGAATAGGGGATCTCAAATTCTTGCCATAAACTATTTGATTTGGAGAATACCCAAACTGACAAGATGTATTATGATATTCTATTAATCCGTCACGAAATTCATCGGAGTTGATTGGTTGAGTGTAGCACTTATCAAGTCAACTCTTCATATTTTTCACAGCTGCTTCTCCCATACCATTGCTTTGAGGATAATATGGGCTCCGAAGGTGAACAAATAATTCCATATTTTTTGTAAAAATTCTTGTAATTTCTTACATGTATAAACACTACCCTACTCCGATCTTAAATTCTTGGGATATCCAAAATCCTGAACCACCTAGAAAACGTTTCAATAATTTTATCAGCATTAGGGTCCTTTTTATACTCCTCTATAACTGTATAACCAGATAGAGCATCGACACGCACAAGGTAAGACTTACCATTTTCTCGACTATAACCACAAGATAAGACTTACACGCTCAAGATCGTAAATTATCATTTTCTTAGTAAATATCTTTGTCTTAGTGATTCCTGGATACGCTGATTGAAGTTTTAGCAGTACGTCTTTTTGACATGCTTTTGGAATGATAATACTTGTTCCCATCAGAACTACAAGTCCATCGTCCACTGTCAAATCATTTTACATAGTCTTGAATAACTTCACAAATGGATTTAAAAATATATTATTCTGACAAAGACGGCTTTCAACAAATCTAACTAAAATTTAATAATCGTCATCGAGCTCTTTTTCTAATTTCTTCTATAATAGGATCTATAAATCAATATTTTTTCGATTACAGTGACTCTGGCTATGGCTTTACGTATTAAATCTTTCGCTCCATCCTTGATGTCTTCTTCTTCTGGGTCTTCAACAGGTGCTGTAGATAAAGCATCTCCAACTAAATGATCTCGTCCTTTCTTCCATGTAACATAAAATTGGTAATTTGGGGGTACATCCTTATCTTTTGGACTTTCGGGTTTCAATCTTATTTAGAATATTTAGAATATTGTTGGGAGTGAATGATGATCAGTGACGACTCAGGTAAATATGACACTTTTTAACTGCCCATTTAATAGCTAGAGATTCCAACTCTTCCATTGCACACCGTGATTCTGCATCGTTAACAAATCTGGAACCACATTCAACTAATCTCCATCTTTTTTCTTGTTTTTGTATTATATCGAATCCAAGACCTTTCAATATGGATGCATCCATTTTGGCGTGTTTCCTTCTTCGGATGGAAAATGGCGAGGACAGGGGTATTCGTCAATATGTCCTTTAATTCTTGCATAGCTTTGGCATGTATATTGTCCCAGACAAATTCATTCTTTAATTTCATCAAATGTCTTATTAGTTCTGTTCTTTGCTAAATTTTGATGAAAAGCCTGCAAGTTGATTTGCTAAACCAATCATTGGCCTAAGCTCTGTTCTTGTGTTTGTAGGTGTTGGGAATTCATGGATCGCCTTCAACTTGTCTCCATCCGATGTTATCCCATCTTTACAAATTTTATAGGCAACAAAATTGATTTTTAAACGTACATATTGAATTTTCTCCTTGCTCAGCGTAATACCATCATATACTCTACATCTTAATAATAGTTTACGTACACTTTCAGCATGAGGTTCGAAATTTTCATCTTCCACAAGAATCAACAACTTTATCAGCATTATGAATTCCTTCCATAACATGATCGCATCTACAATTATATTCATCTACAGTAGAAATGAAACCCATTGGTGCTCGTTTAAATCCAAATCTACCATATGGTATTATAAATGTAGTTAGTTTCTGACTTCTCTCATATCTTGATGTTGGGTTAATTTCCAAACGGTCTCTTTAGGTATCTTCTAAATTGGATAACACCATTCTGTCACCTTATTGTCCATCTTCTTTATTGCATCTTTCTTCACCAAAATCTTCCTAGTGTTTTTTAATATAACCTCTGTATATAAATGGATTTTGTCTCAATCTATGAAGGCAAATGGCATCTTCCAAAAGTTTTATTTTCATTGCTGGGAATTATATTGTCTTTAGTTCTTCATCACAGTTAAGTAGATCTGAAAATTCAGTTATCAAGTTTTTGAAATGATTCATTTTTGAATATTTCTGATATATTAAAATCTAGATTTGTATTACGTTTAATACTTGCATTCACTAACAATTGATTAATCCATTCTTCCTTCAATGTGTAAGGAAATCTGTATAATCCCATACACGTGCACATGCTGTGATAAAAAACATATTCTCCTAACCAATATTCTTTACAGAATAGACGACTTTTGTCGGCGATTATCGGCAAAGACTGCACAGAAGGCATTGTACCACTATCACATATAAATTGACTTAAATATATTCTTCATTTTACATTCAGAATATCATTTGGAATTTTATTCAGTTTGCATCTACGTACAGAATTGATGAGTAATACTGAACTTATGTTCTTAAAACCGGCATACCTAAGTATAATGACCTTCTTCTACACTTTCGGCATTCCGTTTCTTTAGGAGGACATTTTAATTCTCTCTTTCTCATCCATGGTTTTTCTTGACTCTTACTTCTTTTTCTTTCAAATCCACTTTTATCATTATCGGCTTTTCAAATTCTATTAATACCCTTTAACACTAAATCATTTCAAATTTCTTTATAACTGTTTCGCACAATGTAATAATAGTCTCTTTCAAATTAAGTTTATTGTTTTCTATAAAAGTTTTTGGCAACTGATCTTCTGATTGAATTTCTAAATTTCTGCCTCTTCCCCCAACATCTTTAATTTACAATAAAATTTATCATAATCCTTAAAATTAGCTTGTTAGCTAATTTATATCATGACATGACCGCAATTTGCTTTTATCCTTTAGATATTTACCCAGATTTTGAATTACTCTCCTATGTTTTGGTAGTACTAGCTGGAATTTCAAACAAATGGCGTACTTTGATATGAATCCAGGGCAGCAACAAGTTTGTTATTATATTATTTTCATCTTTCATATTCTCTTCCCAGAATTCTTTCAAAATACTAAAAACTTCTTTTGTTTTTTCAGTATAATTAATAACTGCATTTTTATAGCTATTAAAGTCAAATTGATTTTATGAGGGCACAAATTTTCTTCTTATAATAATTTTTTTAAATTTTCAGATTGCGACTCAAATGATCTTTTCTGGATCCTGTGGATCTTCTCACAATGGATAGCATGGTAGCTTGGAGATATTGAACCCTGCAAGCTTAATCACTGCATTCCCCGATCCCCTTCATAATTGGAAAAAATAAAATAGGATTTCTTCAGAACATATGTATATATCAGTGCACAAAATGAACCATGTATCAGTTGCAACCGAAAACCATTCTGCTCAAAGAACAAAACCAACAAAACATGAGTTTAACACAAAATATAATTCAATTAATTTTTGCTACAAATCAATGTGTCTTTGCTGTTGCCTTTCAGACACAAGCTCAGAAATTTTTGGCTTCACCTTGGCAAGTGCCACTCTAACATCATTTTTCAACAGAGTTTGTTCCTTTTCTTCGTTTTTATGTCGAGAACTCCGTCCAAACAAACTGTAGAAACCATATTCTAAGATTATTGTTTCTGAAGAATCATCCACGAGTTTTTTCTCATCTACACCCTTGTTTGTTGTTCTAAGAGGCTTACAAAATAAAAAAAGCTTAATTTATTCCGTCTTCTTTCATTTAGCACACAAACAGAATAACCTGCCTTAGATTGGAAATGTCAGGTGTCTCATCGAGTTGGAGGCTGAATTTTGCTGGGCTTGAAATCAGATCTACAACTACCTTGAGCAAGATAGGAATTACTCAATGCTTATTTCTTATATTCTTTTTAGCAGCTTTTCCACCATGATATTGCAATCTTCAACGGAGTTTGTTTGACAAGTGTTCCGCCAATGGTACGTGGCTTGCCCTGCTTTGTAATGAGTTAGGCAACCTCGTACAGTACTATGAGTATTCGTTTGTCGATGAGTGGAAAGTTGAGAACAAGCAGAGTAGCCTTTTATCAAATCTGGCTCTTTCACCTAAAATTCAGCAAGTGTTGATTTCTTCTATTTCCCATATCCATGCAGCTGTAGGAAGTGTTCCTTCAGTTTTGTTGGAGTTCTACCAGAATTTTTCAACTTGGCTGTGTAAATCATGCATTGTTATCATGATGTTATTTACATGTTAATCCATATTGTACATATTACTAGGATCACTTTTTATTTTTTTGGTCCACTTATTTCGTAAGAAGAGATTGAAAGATTAAAAGAAAATAATAAATTACGTACAGTCACGAAAGTCACAAGTTCACTACTGAGTGTATCAAGTTCCCTGCAGCACATATATCAAATCTTAGCAATGTGACCTGCTCACCTGCAGCAAATTATGGATAACCGGAATGTGACGTAACAAAGGATACGAATGGGCTGTATTTGTTTTGTATAAACATTTTACTAAGCAACTAAATATTTGTAATCTTACACGGAGAGGAAACTTTTTTAATCTGATAGCGGGTCCACTCTGATTGCTTCTTCATGTGGGTATCCTACCTCTCTGATCCATGCAACATTGCTGTGGCACATTCGAACTGAAAACAGGTAGCCTCAGTCGATAGTCGCGTCAGTGGAAGCGATGTCGAACCCGTGAGAGTGTCTCGATCGAATTAGGTTAAGAATCACTGCTCTAGAGGAAGTTATATAGGAGTAAATTTCCCCCATAATGTTCTCAATTTGCATATTATATAAATATACTTTCAGGGATAAGATTTTACAATTATTCTTTTTGTTTTTTTAGCTTTGTAAAGATCTACTTGAACGAGTTGAATTGTCAAATAAGAAACAATTTAAGTTTAAATAGTATCCTTTGGATATTTGTTAAATAAATGTTTTTCACTAAAGTGCAACTAATTATATTTACTAAATTCTTTTAGTTGATATGGGCATCACAGATTGATAAGACGATGAATGATTCACTTAAAGTTGTTTTTAACCATTTTGTAGTCATTTTGTTATTTTAGAGGCAGATATCCTCAAATGATGCATGTTCCATGGGAAGTATTTTCTAGTAATTAAATCATTACTATTATTGTAAATCATACAATTGTTTTGAATTTTCTTTCGGTAGAATTTTCTGTTGGAGTAATAAAAATTATTTATGATATAAATACGGCAACATACAATGATATTCCTTTCTGCTGTTCCAAATTCTGAAAACCTTAATTGTATAATACTTAACTTATGATAAATTCCATAATATTCCAAAATTAACTACAATTTACATGCCATATTGATCTACTTTTAAGGATAAGATCCGAGATATTATAATTTCTTTGTCTTTATATAGATAGACTTGAGATTTATATACAATGCAAACTATTTCTTGGTAATTAGAGGCTATTTCTTGTAATTAGGTAATTAGAGGCTATTTCTGTTATTGTAAATCATACAACCGTTTTATAAGATTGATTTTATGAACTGAAATTGTACCATATCAAAGCAACGGGAAGGAGGACAAAGTAATATCTTTACGTCTATGATAATAGAAGAGATGAGATATTTACTCCATTACGAATGAGAACTTGCAAGATTGAACCTCGTTCATTTCTACTAAGCTGAAGAAAATTATGTAGCTGTTAATAAATGTTGACAAATGTTTCTTTTCTGTTCATGGAGCCCAGAAATGCTGTAATGTGAATGGCTTCCGTGACAGGAGGTAATATAAATATCTAAATTTATGCAATGTGATACTAAGCTCTTATTTAGCTCGATATTGTTACAGAAGATCCTCAAAGATATGACTTCTTTCACCTCCACAATAGCTGCAATGTCTAGCCCTTTTGTACCTGAATGTGAGGAATTTGAGAAGTGCAACTTTCGGTGTTTTGATCAGCAAAGACGGCGAGGGTAATGATTCTGAAGAAAGTTTGGGATAGAGATATTTTGCTGTCAGAACTGTTTCTTCTCATGAACATTGCATACTCCAGAGCTTCTTTTCTTTCCCTTTTAGGAAATTATAAAATTACATTTACTAGTATATGGATATATTTTGTGTTCGTGGAAAAAAGTTTAAAGAAAAACATATAGTGAGTGTGTTTATTTATTTTTTTGTCGTAGTATCTAGGTAACGGAATCAAAAAATGAATTTATGTGTTTTGGGATTTGCGAATGACGTTAGATATGAAATGGTTTATATTATAAAGAAGACAAAATACGGTTAGACTCAAATACACCTCTTCGAATCTATTTAGAGGTTATATTTGTATATATGTTTTCCACAAATTACATTTGTGTTCGATTCATCAAATGTTGCAACTGTTCCCATAGAGAGACGGTATCAATAATTAACAAAAATTAAATTCCGAAGCCACCAAAAAAGCTCTGATATATTTAAAACATTGTCCATCCATCCAAGGAATGACGACCTCCTCAAACACATTCAGGTACACGTCCAGCTTCACTGTTTTGCCCTTCTTGAAGAAGTGTGGAGCATGAAACCCCTGCATTGAAGATGACACCAAGGATCACGGTTACGGCTGGCTTCTTTCTCTTCATGATGGAGTGGACCTCAGAAGGGTCTGAACAGATTTATTTGTTGCTCCTGCGGTTGGTTTATCGGTCAACTTTGAAAATTTTCTCATCTAAAAAAATCTCAAGAATCTTCCAGTTGACGTAATCGAGTTGATGATTTTGTTGCATTTGATCACTAAGCTACCTTGCTGTCATCACTGAGGAGATTTTTGATCAAGAAATATATCCCAGTTTAACACTGATGGCTCTCTCTTGATGGGCGTATTGCTCATGTTGCTGTTCATTGCGAACTTGGAAATGGGGGTGTTTTAGACTTGCATCGATGGAAGAAATTGTAAAAACAGAGGATGGGTATAGAAAACTTATTACTTCATTTATTTATCAAAAGAATACATTAAGGAATATCCATCACATATCAAGGGAAATAAGAGAATTGACAACTGAAAACAAAATATATAGGGTATTTTTGATAGTATGTTACCACAAGGTGTTCTAGAACTACTGGAAAGGAAGAAAAAAATATTGTGCTCATAGACACTCTTTTCCTGTAACTACAAAAGTGAGAAATGACTAGTATGATTTATGAACATTGACTGATAAATTTATCTAACTTGTAAAAATATCTAAATTAAAGTAATCAATTTCTTAACTTATTCAAAATTATATTTAGCCCTTCACTTTATCATTTCATTTGATACTCAGACAAATTAAAACATAATTTGTATTATTTTCGATATTCTTTGGCATATTTTATTTTTTGACAATATTTTCAAAATATTTTTTTTTCGTACGTAATGATAAAAATATAATATTGAATGTAAAATCATGTGTTAGGTCACAAGAAGTTTGACAATGTTTCGTTGTTGTAGTACTGATGATGGCAAATAGATTATCTTCAGTAAAGGGATCCAAAATTCTTAATCACAAAGTTGAAGAGTTAACCACAATTTTAGGAATATGGGTAGAGTATTTCACAGGATATTGGATTTTAGTCTATAGAGATCTTTCGACGTCAAAAGAATCCCTGGTTGTTGCTAAAATACTTGAACGTATCTCACTTTCACATAAATTTCTTTTATTTATGAACAAAGTTCATTTCTAGATGGCGGTTATTATAATCGTCTAGAGTAAGACTTATGCACCTTGTTCCATCGTGGTCTATATTAAAACTGTACACTTTATTATAAATATATCAAAAATCCTTGTGTCAATATTTTTTTAACAATCAAGTATGAACTCTCTTTGGATGACAATTTAGTCCTGCGTTGGATGTCAGATCGCTATACTTCCTAAATTGATCGACAATGTCATTAAGAGACTACACTCAAGCCACCAAGGAAGAGAAAAGACTAGACGAAGAGTAGGGCAAACTATTTTTTGGCCAGGATATAATTCTGATATTAGGAAAATAGTCGAATCATGTACTCAATGTGAAAAATTCAAGTCATCTCTTCAACTTGAACCTTTAGTTCAGAACATAACCTTTTGAAATAGCAGATATTGCCCTCTTCCTCTGTGGAGAAAACTATTACTTAGTTTATGTTGACCTATTCTCTGGTTATCCTCTAATAGAAATGTATTCGAAAATACACCGTCTTCAATAGATCTGTTGAAATCAATTATAAGATTTTTTTTCATTGATGGGCCGTGCCCCATATTTTTCGAAGTGAGAATAGCCCATAATATAGATCAAAAATAATGCAAGAGTTTTATAAAGGAATGGTCCGTAATATGGAAACCCCCATCACCGCATAATCATCAAAGTAATGGCCCTGCTGAGGCAAAAGTCAAAATTGTTAAGTATCTACTCTCCAAATGTACTAATGAATTTAATATCAACGAATTCAACTCAGCAATGTTAGAATTATAAAATTCCTCGAGGGATGATGGTTTATCTCTTGCTCGACATTTATTCGCTCAACTTTTAAGATCTCAAGTACCTGCTCATTGAAAATATTTTGAGACACGATGGCAACTTCAGTCAAAGGAAGCAGACGAAAAACGTTTAAAAACTAAATCACGGCGAAAATTTTACTATGATAGATATACACAAACTCTAAGTAAAATTCCCCCCTGGTTCTTACGTCATAGTCCAAGACCCATTAACGAGAAAGTGGGATACAATCGCTCAAGTCGTCGGAAATCCAGCTTAAGGTATCAT
>NW_027290277.1:0-1044 GCF_016086655.4 Lepeophtheirus salmonis | reverse complement strand
GCGAGGAGACAGGGGGGAGAAAGACACATGGTATCATTGTTTAAAATACTGATGTGATTATCACTGATAATCACATCAGTATTTATCAGTTGCCTGCTTTATTATGATTTTTGAGGGTGTAACGAAAGTATTTATTAGCAAAATGTTTAATAAAGATATAATACATATAATTGACTTAGACGATTTTTATCCGTTACAGTAGATTTGGAAACGTCACACTCCATGAAATAGTAATTTATTGTGAACCATATTCTCAGAAAAATAACTAATAAAACGACAAAATAAGAGTATTTCGAAATATATTTGAAGTTCCAAATTTAAAATAGAAGGCTTAAATTAAATATAATCTACATACTAAAAAAATAAACCATCATACATTTAAGTTAAATATACAAAATTAAACAATTAGAATCATATAACTAATAATAACAATAAATTATAAATACAGAATATTGAAATAATAGATTGATCCAAATAATATCTTCTTGTTCTAACATCGGAATTCAGTTCAATATGTCATAACTTGAGGTTGCAAAATACAAGCCAGACGTGTATCTTCTTCCAATCTTAGTAAGAACAGCTTTAGAATCCCACTTTCATTTATTTCATATTTATCTACAAAAAGAAAAGTTAATCCATGCAGTCAAATAACTGATAAGACAATTCAGGCAACCATTCTTGACTTATTGTAGTTTTCTAACATGACATCGTAAAGATTTAGAGCAAAAGCTAATTATGTAGTAATGTCCGGCGATATTACTTCCCCCATTAAGAGTATCAAAAAGATTTTTCTCCACTATTTATGTTTGCATAACAACATATATACACAATTGGTAATTATAATGCTACACCCAATGCAACTACCCCCTGTTGTTGTGACCATTTAAGCAGTTGTTTTTGGATGTCATTTTGAATGGAACGAACTTTCTTATAAAGAATCAATCAGGTTCAATGCTTTAGGTTAGACCATCATGTAATTGGCCTAAAATTTTCAATTGATGTATCATACTGACTTTGGGCAAGATAGACATATTTTGACAAAAC
>NW_027290276.1:0-4778 GCF_016086655.4 Lepeophtheirus salmonis | reverse complement strand
GCCCGGTATGTTCGTATGTTATTTGAAGTTTATAACACTATATTTCCTTAAATTCATAATAATACATATATCATAATATGTATATATATTGAACATTGTCAATGTAATTTCCCACTCCCTCAGTGGCTCGAGCAACGCCAGTTAATCCTTTGATAGTAATAATATATAACAGAAATATTTTCAAGCACTAATGCTATTTTAAATGTAAAATATTCGCATCATTATAGAAGTGATTCATTTTCTTCCTCCAAAGTCATATCAAAGATAGATGATTTTAACAGGGGCCATAAGTTTCAGCTTCTCTTTTTTCCTCATTCTCTCCAAAATCCTATCCTTGTTGAAAATGAAAATCAATTCCGATAAAGTTGCAATAGTTGCAATTCAAAATGGGGAACCGTTTAAGAAGACACACAGTACATTGTGGTGTGAATGAATCCATCAATCCTTTCTTCAACCATCAAGGACGAGGATTCTTTTTGTACATAATGCAACAACGCAACATCTCTAAATTATTTATTCCATACAAATACATACTCAATTCATTTTGGATGATGCTCAGGGTTATCATTGTTCTGGGCTTCTTCCTATGTTAATGTGGTGTACCTATACAGTATACATATATATGTGTGCAACAACAAAATCGCAAAGAATTAAGAAGTGACATAATTGAGGTTTGACTTCACCTCAGCATACAATGGATTCAGTGTATGTACAATATAAACAGAATTATTTCCGGTACTTTTACTCTGCATATTTTCAATTTCTACGTAGAACACACATACTTATATCTCCATATACATATTAGTGTTGAGAGTCTGTCAAAGATCGATTGTTGTCTTAGCTGATTTATACTAGATCTATATTTCTGACTCAGACCGCGATAGGGTCCAATCGTTTCAATTTATTGGTCCGATGATCCTCGCTACTCTGATTTATGAGTTGTACAAATATGACTTACTCAATTCATTACACTTCATATGTAGAACGTTATTTTGCCGAGGCTCACAATTTTAAAACACAACTAGCGTAATCAACGATTCATCACTATAATCGGTTTAGACCTAATTATGAAGGAGACCCTTCCAGACCCATTTTTCTTTCGCACCGATCTATGCCGAACTTCTTTAAATGACCGAATTAGTTCTGTCAACTGGAAATCATAACTGTTTCAGACCGGACTAGAATTTTCAGGGCGAGACCCAACACTAATACATATATAATTTTGTTGTGTAGCTGCCTGAGTAGACATGTACAATTGACGTGCTTAAGAATTGCACCCAAATGAACTCAAGAGAGATGATAAAGGGTAAATGACCGAATATACTATATTTATAAAGTACAAATATCGAATAGAATAATATAATATGTATGTTTGTTAAGTTCTAACAACCCGTCCTTCCACTTATCAAATTTGAACCCCCTTCGTCACTCTACTTCCATTTAATTGAATAATTAATCAGGAAAAATTCATTGTACATGGAGCCCATGTAGTACAACTTGTATGTATTAAATAACAATGAAGTTATGTACAAGAAACAAAAAGTGGTGACGTAAATTCGCCCAATGATTTATATTTGTATATATATTTTGAGTACAAGTTGTAATTTGTATACACAGATTGTACAAGTTACAATTACACTTTCTTTTACTACAACCTCAATCCTTTTAATTAACAACTACTATTAATTGAAATAGGGCTTTCAAAGTCTCACGCAATTGGCATCGGACTCACTCATTTCCATCGAAGGAATTCTTGAGAATTTCCTTGTTTATTTTCTTCTCTCCCTTCTCCTGTGTTACAGCTGACTGTAACAGATCTCCTCCAAAATATTCCTAAATTTTCAGGGATACCATGTTGATTTTTGGTTTTTTTAACAAACCCATTATACATAAAATTTTCATCACTATTTAAATTCGTCTAGTAATCATTCAGTTCTAAAATATCAAACACACACTCAAAAAAGAATTCCCTTTAGACAAACTTTTATATTAATATGATAGTGTGCCATAGAATACTTATACCTAAGTAAGTAATTTTAATAAAAAGTCAATAATTACATCATTAGTAGATTCCATTTTTGCATTATTCTCTACACATGTCTACTTAAAATTTTTAATTAAAATTATTCATCTCATTTTTGATTGTAATTTCTAAAACAAAGTGTATACAAGTTACATCGTGTTCAAAATGAGAACTTATACACGACATAATCCTAGCTTCATATTATATAAATTATGTTATTAAAGCATAGTAAACGTTTAATATAATTGTAATAAAACTTTATGTATATAAAACTGCAAATTCCTTTGGAATTTCATCTAGTATCGTAGGTAATACTTACATAGGTATTTCTTTTAAAAATCATGGCCTATTAAAATGTTTTATCCTATTGTCAGCGTTGAGTTAAATTCCTGATATTAGACTTCAGAGATTACATGTTGGTGTTTATCTCTGATGATTTTCCCTGGGATTTCCGGTGGTTTAAAAACTAGGGGAAATCCTGCATTTAATGATTTAATAATATAGGCTTCATTTAATTTTATATCATTAATTAAATTAAACTTTGAATAGATATTGATTTAGAATAACCCACTGTATAGTTTTTACGATTTGCGCTTTAGAATAGATGCAGTACATACTTTTAGCCCGGTGGTCGGATTTTGTATTTTTAAGTTATATCGTTCATCAGGTACAATTTGAGTTTTTTTGTTGTGGGTTGGATCGGGTTACATAATTATAAATATTGTTATCTCTAAAAGCCATTTTTAGTGATAATGAAAAAGTATAAGATAAAGCTTAAATTTCACCGTATTTATTACATATTAAAGGATCTTGTTATTTTCTGGGATCCTTTTCAACGACAATTTCCCCGGGAAATGAGACCTATAAATGTGCCTACATACGTTGCTATAATATATTCTCGGTATGTTTTAATTCATTTTATTGACTCTGCATGGCTATTTTTAGACATCTGTACTGTTTTTTTTTTTACACGCCATACTTTTGAGACAAAAACATAGTAATAATAAACTAAAAGTTCCCTGTATAATATAGATAAGAAATTTACAACCCGCAAGTTTCACACACACAACTTTCATTGACTTTACCTTTAAAGATGCTTTTAAGGCCTTGCTTGTTGTAAATGACTTATAATTAGCAGGTCATAAAGAGTTTTGACTTTTGCCACCTTTTTGTCAAGGTTCTTTTGTGTGTAGGTGCGAAGAACCGTTGTTTCTTTCGAGCATAATTAGTATAACTGCGACACAAGGGTCGAACACACATACATAAGTAGTACACCTATTTATTTACTTTTTTTATATTTATTTATTTTTTGGGGCATCTATACATCACCTTAAGATTCTCAGACTTTGCTCATTACTACATAGGTAGAGCTGGGGACGTGTTTTTGTGACTCGGATTCGTGTTACAAATCTTGACAAAAAATGTATATTTTTGTAATGATTGTCATCCAGGGTATATTGTAATTGCTATAAACGTTGTTGTCCTTCAAGTTTTAAATTTATTATGCCCTCATGTTGTGGATTTGTGGGTAGTTGTACCAATAATAATTATTTCTGTACCATCGACAGGGGCAGTTGATTTGTATGGCTTAAGCGTTATAAAGATCTTAATAATCAATATATTATAAACCGTCGATTGAATAGCATTGCTGACTCGGATTTTGGATATGCTGTTGTTGAGGAAGTGGGATATGTACTTTTGAAAGTGGTTGATAATCTGAAAAAGAGCGTGCTGGAATATTTTCCCCGGAAGTAGATAGATTGTATCCAAATATCCCCTTTTATTCATGGCGAGTCAAAATAAAATAATTTTGAGAAAAAAATCAAGAAAGGAATAACTCCCAATTTATTTTTTTCTTCATACATAGGTATGGGATGTAATTTGTATATATGTTGTGTACAATTTGGGATGGTCTGTCAAAGTTGCAACTCATATAATCCAAATTCTACAAGTTTCAACTTCTTCGTTGTAAAATGCATTATTTAATTACAAAATTTGGGGTCATTCTAATTTACCAGCTTTTTAATTGATACTGACATTTCATTTTTAATCTATTAAAATGACATGGTTATTTTTCTTATGAGTGTAATATAACTGTGGGCATTTGAACTTTATAATGTGCTACAGAATACTAAGTATTAATAGTGATTCGTTTTAAAATAATTCAAAGATGACACCATTAATATATCGATCATCCATGAAATATTGAATTATTGCATGGTCCTCATATCAAATACTGTATGTTCTTGATTTAGAATTATTCATCACATTTCTTGGTTGGAAGTTTTACTAAATCACAACTTGTACACAATATATATACATTGTAATATTTCAAATATATATATGAGTTAATTATAGACATTGAATTCAAATTTCTGGGATGAGTTAAGGTACTCAAGACTTTTACCTATAGTTTATAACCTTTATTTAATTTAAGAGTTCCCGATATGAGCCATTTCAAATAAAATTTATATATTTCTGATTATTTTATTATTAGGGTCAAATTTTGACTACATTAAGTGTAATTTGAAAAAGGTGAATGAGAATAATTTGATGCTAGAAATTGACGATAATTTGTCGTTGAAGATTATATATATAATCCACACTCAATTTAGAGAATAATCACTGTAACTTGCATATGTGTTGACGGGCGAGATACTTAATTACTTTCTTGCCAATACAGGGTGTCCACGATAAATTGGAACTATCTTAAAATTCAACCTGCTTGATAAAAATGGAATTTGGAGTTTCTTTT
>NW_027290275.1:0-983 GCF_016086655.4 Lepeophtheirus salmonis | reverse complement strand
GAATACGCTGCTTTCAATAATCCTCACGGATCTGTGACATCTTTGGAGTTAAAATACAACGCTGTGTTTAGCAAATTTAATTTTATATCTTTTAGTATTATGGAGGTCAAAAATATCAAATTGATGTAGGATAATGTAACTGAAACTTTCTTTTGTGTATGATAATGATTTCTAAAAAAATTGAATTGACTAGAAATTAAGAACATTGTTTTATTACTGGTCTGGAAATACTTTTCGTTCAATTTTGTTGGTAATCTATTTAATTTAAGCTTTTTTTTTTTAAACTTGGAACTTCAAATATCTTTCGAAATACTCTACATTGTCGTTTCATTAGTTATTGTTCTGAGAATATGGTCATAATAAATAACAATTTCATGGAGTGTGACGTTTTCACATCTACTCTAACGGATAAAAACCGTCTTAGTCAATTATACGTAATATATCTTTATTAAACATTTTGCTAATAAATACGGACGTTATACCCTCAAAAATCATAATAAAGCAGAAAACTGATAATCACATCAGTAGTTTAAACAATGATCCATTAAGTCTTTTCTCCCCCCCCCCTCCTTGCATGCGTTTTTCTCTTCAGGATTAACAACGTTACTGATACTATGATTAGTCCTGGAAATAACTCCAACTCTTTGCACGTGAAAAAACTGAAAATGAAGCCCCCGAAGTAAGAAACGACAGAGGGAGTGTCATTTTAACTAAACTCCTCAATCCAAAAGGCTTCAAAGCTTAAAGAAGCGTAAATTTCTATATGCAGTAATTTCCATGGAGGCCACAGAAATCAAAAATTGTAAGGAAAAATGGTGATCACAAATCTCTTGTTTAGTGGACAAAAGTAATAAAAATACTGGATACATAATATATACGTATCTTATCCACCTCAGAATCCTTTACAAAACCATTACCAGACTATGAAGGTCGCTGCTACACCAACAAAAGAGCGGTTATCTATGTCACTAATTACGCTAAGA
>NW_027290274.1:0-1307 GCF_016086655.4 Lepeophtheirus salmonis | reverse complement strand
TTAAATAAATTTGTAATTGTGCAACCTGATAGGAATATTACAAGCTTGTAATATATATAGCTTCTGATAAACCTTGGAGAGTGCGTCGCAGGGATGTTGTATGACGTTGTTGTTGAATGTTGAAAGGGCAGTCCCGGAAATCCAATTTAATTATCTTAAGTTTTTGTGACAGTCAAAAATTCAAAGGAGAAAAGGTCAAAACGCTAAGTTTTTTAGTCCCTTGTATATTTCCTTTAAACTACCAACTCCATAAATTAAAACAAAAGGATTTATTACCAAGAAAACTTGTTCAGAGTCTTGAATCATCCATTATAAAAAGGTTTCTTTGTAATAATTATATATTGTAAAATGTCAAAATCAGAAACTCAGACACTACCTCCTTTTAATAATCCATTGTACATAAAAGCTGCTGTGTTGGATCCGTCTTTTACTACATAATGGATTGAACATTGCGTATTGTTCAAAGAAGACATAAAGGAAGAATTAACTAACAAAAATTAAAGGTAAATTCTACATGACTTCTTTTAATAAATATTTGTATTTTTAAAAATTAAAATTTTAAAATAATAATAAAAAATTAACCAATTTAAAATATTAATTATTAAAAATATAAAATGTATACTTTTTTTAAGAGTTGACGTTACAAAATGTTCCTGTCAATCTGCAAATAATATAATTATTTAAAAAATAATGATTTTGAAAATGATAATATTAACACTTTCATTTTCTAGGGTCGACCTCGAGAGGTATTTTTATAAATGTGAATCTTTTCCTTCTTTGAATTTATCTAAATTATCAAATTTAGTCTTTCTAAAATATAATTAGAAGTATTCATAAAAAAATTAATATTCATTCATTGTAAACTAATATATATCTACACAAATGAGTGATTTAACTTTATATTCTATAAAAAAATATGAGAAATGGAAAAGTACCTTAAAACAACACTTTGGCAATTATAATAAAAGGGTAAGGTTCTCAAGCACCCTTTGGACCTGCTTGATATAGATGGAGGGATGAATTTTGGTTAATGTACTGGGGTTCTCCGAATGTTCATAATTGATTACTATCTTCCTCTTTCCTTATTGATGGTGGAGATAGTAAAACTTTGAAAATTTTAACTTATTGGTATAAGAGCCATATGAAAAAAACAATTCATTAAAGTTTCGTAATCGTCTCTTTTAATTACACATTATAGTCTTCCTACACAAGAATAGCTTTCAAATTAGCTAGGACGTTATAAATTACATCAACAATCTTAATTTTATTTAACCTCTTAAACTTTGACACTGGAAGCATCTTATTTT
>NW_027290273.1:0-1789 GCF_016086655.4 Lepeophtheirus salmonis | reverse complement strand
TCCTCAACAGTTCAAATTTAGAGAAATGTTTTTAAAATTAAAAGTGTATTACAGCAACTAACAAATTGTAAAATTTCAATTTAAAAAAATTAATGAAGGTTTTTATATAACATTTTCAAAACTTTGGTAGCTGGTAGCCATAAGCATCCAGCTGGTCCATGTTTCAGGTCATTAAGGAGCTTTCTGCAGTGTTCACAGCGATTTTCAGGTGGGCATCTGTGAGTAGAGGCCGTTCACAAGCTCATAGAGAGGGCCCAACTCACTTTTGATGACCCCGGATACTTTAGTGCGGCTGAAAGCCATGTTCTTGTCAAAGTCAGATATGGACATCTTGGGACCTTGATGACATCAGCGAAGGCGAGTCTAGTGCACAGTAGTGAAGCTACCTCAATCCTCTTCTGCTCATCAGCCTTGGTCGTTGACTTGATTAAAAAAAGTTTTTATCACAAATAAATGTTGAAAAAGTTAGCTATCTGGAATTTTTTCTCTACAATCACCCAACTCCGATTTATAAGTTATTAAATTTGAAACTCCATTCATTTGCACGGACTGGTACCTAATGCTTTTGGGCAATTAAAGGTGATATGCTCTTTTTTACAAATTAGGCATTGTTTTGCCTGACAATGTATTGCAAAGTTATTTCCCATCTCTGACTCCGTGCAGGTTTGATGCAACTTCCTTCTATTTATGTTTTTTTGGAAAGGTTAACATTTTCATGGACGAGAAGTCTAGATACTTGTTATGAAGACTTGCTCAAATGAATGTATCTAAGATGACCCTCGCTCAAGTAAATGTTGCTCAAATGCTGAGTATATGTGTCTCTAATCATTATGTTCACGGCCAGTCTATATTTATATTAATGTAATAGTATCTAAAATAATTTTTTAAATCCAAAGTATTCCAATGTAAGACTCTGAGCTCACTAGTGTGTTTAAAAATTGATATAATGTTTTTTATGTAGGACTACCAAAGAGTTTACATAGTTTTCCATTGTTTTTATTATAACGTTCAGCATGAACATATCAAACTGATTAGGCATGCACAACACTTAGACCAGGGTGTATTATAGCATATTAGAAGGATCCCTTGGTGTAAAACGCGGTGGCAGTGGAGTTTAAACTGCCTTGAGGCCCAGCACTTCACCTGTGCAACCTGTAGGCCGATGATTATTTTGAGATATTAGAAGGGTACCTTAATGCTCAGGAAAGAGGCGGCGGATAAATTCAACTTGCTTTGGGACCCAACAATGCAACTACACAACCGGTGGACCAGGGTGTATTATAGCATGTTAGAAGGGTTCATTGAGGCTTCAAAATCGCCGGCGATGAAGTTTAAACTGCCTTGAGGGCCAGAACTTCACCTGTGCTCCATGTTTGTTTGTTTACCTATTGAACGAAATATTTTGTGCTTAAACTAAACACCCATCCTTTCATTTCTTATAAACAAATCCTGTCAAGTTAAAATTTTTTAAGTTGTAGCACTTGTTGCTTGAAAATCCTTGACCGGTTTGAGACTGTTATAGGTTTAAAGAATTAAGTATACAAAAAAATTGATCGTCACATTTTTAAAAAAAATAATGTGCGATCCTATTTTATAGAAAATAATATTTTGTTCGACTATTTTGACTTCCGGCTATGCTTTGAATTTATGTACACAGTTGCAATTTTGTTCACGGTTTGAATCGAAATATTGGTCCATATTGATCAAGAAAAAATCTCTTCAGACCGAATGGAAGGAAAGGCATTAAAAAAGTCGAAAGTAATTACTGTGTCCTATATTAGATTTTTTT
>NW_027290272.1:0-1306 GCF_016086655.4 Lepeophtheirus salmonis | reverse complement strand
TGCAATACCATCACAATTGAAAAAATCGTAGATCCCCTGTTTAAAACGGAAATCTCACAAGAAAATCGTTTATTTTTAATTAAGTAAAATAGGATAAAATTGATCATGTAGTTAGTGTTACAATTTAAAAAAAAGTGAAGGTAAATAAATTAACGAATGAACGCCTCAGCGATTTATATTTAAATGAGCAAATTAAAAGTTAAACGGGTAGAAGCCTGGTTCTGAGCAATATTTCAATTGAATCCATTTAAGCGTTGAGTAGTTGACGCGTAATTACAAGGATCCGTCAATCCCCATATTTGAGAGAAAAACATGAAATATAAATACATAATTCAATCACGATTGTTTTAAAATGTATATCGTATATGTAGAAAAAATACTTTTATATTTTTATATTTTAATACAAAGAGGTACTAAATCCACATTTTTAAACTTATAATCGTTAACTCTTCTTTGAAATATATTTTTCTTAACAAAATGTACTATATTGTTACTTTCTATGAATATCGGTTTACCCTACTTTGTAATACCTACAATAATGAACATTTATCCAATTCAAGAAAATCAACATTAATTAAATATCCATTAAATAAAATTGTCTAAAGAATGTAAGTTTATTTTTATTTTATCATCATATCTTCAATAATGTAAAAAAATTGAATTATTTACAATAACAGACGACAAATAATTAATATATTATTTTTAATTCTATTCTTATAAACTTTACAAAAAAAATACACACATATATATAAATTTAGTACTACTTAATTTTCATAACTTTTATTGAGCCTTAGTTTCAAGCACATGCATTTTTTTTTTATGCTAAAGTTGCTTTAACAAATCAATTTCTATTATTTTCTCCATATACGCTCTCCGATGATATTGTAACTAATTGTATCAAACGCTCTACATGCCTGGGTGTGGCATGGTATATCGAAAAAGTTTTCATATTTTCCTTTTGATATAATTATTTCTTGTATATATTTGTTTGTCAAGTGTATTGCCATTGACGGTCCTGTAAACTTTTCTTCCCATTCTATCATTTCATAATAATATTCCTTATGAAATTGAACAGTTGGAATTTAAATTTTCTAACCGTCTCTGAAATAATACTTTTCCTTGTTTCCAATATCCAATGCTATACAACTTCGCAGATTTGGCTTCTGGCATTGGTTATCATAGACATCAATTTTTTTTCAAGATGGCAAAAGTAACTATTTCTTTGTATAATTGGCTTGACAATTTTATAGGTTTGAGGACACAAATTTCTTAGTCGTTTTATTTACTCAAATAGGTATTTAGATCC
>NW_027290271.1:0-3895 GCF_016086655.4 Lepeophtheirus salmonis | reverse complement strand
TGAGGGGACCACATCACTTTTTACTTCTTCCTGTCCTTTAAGTCAAGGAGCTCAGCCTGAAGATTCCGCTCAAAATAATAGGATGTAAAATGCCTATCACAAATCTTGGCATTCTTAATGCTAATTAGATATAAATAGACTGAATGTTAAATTTTTCTGAGAAAATACAAAACACTGAGCATCCGTGGATTGGAACAGCAGACCATGGCACAAAGACGCTTTGAATCTCTAGATGAGGCCATTTTTTGCTCAACAGATCCCAATTGATACACTTCACTTCATTGAAACTACCTGAACTGCCGCAACAGTGACGTCAATAAGTCAGCTGAGTCAGCTAACCAGACTTTCTTAGAAGATCCTTGTTTCCTCACCTCTATGTATAGTCACCTTGCCATATATTGTAGATTAACTTCGTCCATACAAATAAATAACCTAGGCTATTCAATTTCGATACCATTATGGCTACATGTGATGGTGTTAGAATGAAAGAAGAAGGGGAATGACTATAAACTAATGTTAAATAGTCCTCGATGACAATCATATTGTTAATTCTACGATTCTAAGTATCAAATAAAAATGAAGCAAAAAAAAAAAGGTCCCTACTTAGAGTACCCTTTTTAATGAGGTTGTTTCATCTATTGGTTCTATCAGAATACAACTATACACATTATTTATTACCTTATCAATTGTTTGTTAGAATGAATCATAGAGAATGGCATAGGGATTGACAAAGTTTTACTTGTAAACGCTGTTATCAAAAGCTTTCATGATGTTATTGCTCATGGAATTTATACCTTTTTGTAAGTGTTTATTATCTCTTAGCTGACTTAGTGACGTCACTGTTGCGGCAGTTCAGATAGTTTCATTGAAGTGAAGTGCACTAATTTGTACCCTGGTATCTCATTCCCAATGAAGGCGTCCACTCTACTCCCTTATCAGGTCTGGTAGTTTTCCTTAGATGAGTTTTCCTGTCGTCGTCCCTCGTAGATTTCGGAATCCGAACATCTCTTGAGATAGATGATCAAGTTAGAATTATCTTCCTTCGATTTCCTTGATCTTCCTTTTACGAGGCATGACATCATAAAATTGAAATTGATATCGAAAAATATGATGATATAAGTGACTATTGGTAGTACACCCCCATAAAAATGGGATCACTACAAAATCGGACAAAAATACTTGGAGATACATATTTTTTAAATGAATATCTTTTTAAATTAAACATGGAATATTTTTCTGTAATACTTATAAGCTATAATATTCATCATCACTATGTATTATGAATAAGTTATAAGGGTCTAAAGGATAGTGCCGCTTTTCATTATTTTTCAGCCTTAAATTGGAAATATATCGAGTTCAGAACAAGATACAAAATCAATAATAACACTATATAATCATAAAAAATACTTTTACAAGAGTTCTTATTTTTTATTTGGGGATTGTTTTAAGGGTAAAAAATTACTCTGAACGATAATAGTCCCGAATTACTACAATTGCGACTATTTCAGATGACTGAAAGAAAAATTGATATCAGTCTTGGACTTTGCACTCAGAGATAAATTCATTTTTTGGGTTGATTATACAAAATCCCCCTCCCTAATTGTACATAACTCAATTTGATTTTAGGTAGAGCTTTTGCGCTCTACAGTGTCCATTGTACTTATAGTTATATTCATTTACAAAATTATTATAATTATTTATTTGATGTTAATTATGTACCTTTATTCAAAACCCTTTTTTGTATAAGTGGGTACACCCTTTTCATTATTTTTATATGCAGGGTATAATAACAAAATTATACTATGAAATCTACTTTAATTTAAAATAAAATGGTATTTTTTTAAGATTGATACAATAAAACAAAAATTATGTAGTAATAATAATTATTATCTATTTTTATACCAATTTGTGAGTTAAATGAAATAAAGTTTGCCTGTCATACTGGGAAAACCAAGAAAATGCTCTATAGTGATAGATTATATATATATATATATATGATGAAAAGTGTGTGTATTTTGGGCATGTAAAAAGAAAGAAACTGAAAATCAACATAGTAGCCTGACAATTTAGAAAGATGCTTTGTAATAAGGGCATTGTCATCGTGTACTACAATGTCAGTCTACCTTTAACTACTCAAGAAATTATAAGGGTTACTCTTCGTCTTTTATGAGCAAACACGAATGTTCAATCAGGTTTTCATTATAAATGAATGTAGTAGAAAGGAAGTTCACTACTCAGGAATTAAATGATATTGACAGCAGCTACGGATATTTTTCCGATTACCAATTCCTAAAAACGAGCAAGCTAAGCAACTACAGGATTTACACTATTAATAATTTATGTAATGTTTATATTATATTTGACAAATAACTCGGTATTTGCTAACAAATAAAGATATTAATACTCATACTAACTGGCCCGTTTTTGTGTTTACATTGTGTATAACTTTTTCAGTGATATTCCGGGTTTTACTCGGACCCTCTCCAAAGAATATCTAAACGTTTTTTGTAATGTTTAACCTATTTAAGAGTTGTAATTTAGTTTGCTTGATAAATGTTAGTAATTTCTTTCAGAAGGGATTCAAACCCCTCCTTTCATCCTTCGTTTTATTATCTCTAGAACACAGAGGTAATCGTAGGGTTAAACTTGATTAAAATAAAGAGAATGTATATATAATATGACTGAGGACACATTCAGTGATTTAAAATGTAGTAATGTTAAATATAGAATCTGACAAGTTGAACACGGAACAAACACTCAATTTTATGCTGTTTTATCTTTTATATATATATATATATATATAAAAGATTATATCTTAAATACATATAACTAAAGGTTTTTCATGCAGTTTAAATGATAAATGATTTTTTTTTTGTATTTGTTTATATAAAATAATATATCTAAACATGAATCAATCTCATTTCATGACAATGGATCTCAAAGGTTATACATATTCTATTTAAATGATGATGTCAAAATATGAATTAATCCTTTTAAAAGTATTATATGCAATATAAACCATAGCTGTATTCAATTCCCCCTTGTCCAAGTATACATATATGGTTTCTACTTCCACTCCTGTATAAACTAAGTGTTGTCTAATTTGAGTACTACAGCCTTGAGCTTTCAAAATATTTAGTACAAATATATATTGGATAGAAAGAATTGTTAATTTTGATTGCAAGCGAGTTATGTTTGATACATAAATTTTAGAATCGTTTATTTATCTGAGAGTACACATTATATACCTATACTTTTAAGTCTGTTTTTGATGGAATGTCCCATGGAATCCAAAACAGTCCAACAAATCAATCTGAAATCTAGGAAGTAGACGTATAAAATAACCAAACATGCTCCTACGATATTTTTATAGGGTCCTGAGTTCATTAAGAGCATGGTTTTTATAACAGCAAGATTTTCAGTTCTACGTGAAAAATTAATAGCATAACTGATGTCGTCAGAAGGACACTAAATATAGTTATATAACTATATAAAATCATTAATAAACTTAAATATAGTGTGAATAAATAAGGAATCAATGGAAAAAGCAAATTTTATATACTACATTTTTATTCTTTGTTCAAGTAAGATTAATTAAGAGACTGTTTTTAACCGAAATAAAGACTATTTTCCCCTTTCTCTGTATAAATCTATCACCTTCTCTCTGTTTCTCACCTATTCTCCCTTTGTCTTTCTTTACATCCCTCTCTCTGTCTCTTCCCCCTTCTCTTCTCCCTCTTTCTCTTTCTACAACCCTCTCTCTGTCTCTTTTCTTCTACCATGGGCGTCTCTAAGCTTCGGGACTGCACTCTTCAGAAGAAGAGACGCACACCAACTCCATAAAGTGGCTAGATATTTGGCCGCGTATTATTTAAATTATTCAATGTTCAGAAGA
>NW_027290270.1:0-2371 GCF_016086655.4 Lepeophtheirus salmonis | reverse complement strand
AATTTAAATCACTCAAATTACACCAATTGTTGAATTAGTAAGTTTTCATATTTTAATGGACCACTTGGTACATATAAATTAAAAATTTATAAAATTTCAAAAGTCATATTTTGTATATTGCTAAACACTTTATGATCATCTATTGTACATGGTCCAGTTAGGTACGGATCTGGATCGTACCCTAGGTAAGCGTATCGCTCACGACTTTTATAACTTAGCAGAAGTAGCCATGCCTATTTTAATGACGTAACAAATGTATAGAAAATACAGCCCGTACTTATATTTTGCTTTAAGATTACAAGGAATCTAACTCAAAAAGTAAAATTTGCTACTTGTAAACTGAGCATAAAAAATTTGAATGAAGACAACTCACAAATTTAATATGTCCAGATCTATAATAACATAGCTAGGAAACCATTTTATACAGAGGTCAAGTTCGGTTGGAGCATGACTTTAAAATCAAAATCATATGTTTGAACTATATCAACTAAATAATGGTACAACTGGTTTTTTAGAGCAATATTTGCAATATATGCTTTAAAGTAAGAATTTCCTTCTTGCTATTCAATTTAATGTTCAGAGCTTTAATTTCATTTCCTGTACATGTTTTTGCATATAATTTAAAAATTTCTAGCGGATATTTACCTACAAATTTAAGATTTAATACTTGGATTAGTCTGTCCACTTTTCCCTTGTGCATGCCACAAAATACCTCTTCAAACATAGTGACCTCTGTTAGGAATGCATATGAGGGAGCAATTAAACCTCGTCACTAAGATGAAGAATCCAATGTGTTTAGGTAGACCATTTATTATCGATCTTGTATGTGTAAGACCCTATATTAGATTGGGTTATTTTCAACTTCCAAGGGATAAACCCTGGAACATAAGCCATTCCTTGGTAGTTGTAGTCCCATTTGTAAGAGGAAGAATGCAATGAATTTGAAATGTCCGCCAATTCAAAGTCATCAGACTCTTTTTAAATGTCAATCCAGTACAGGACATCTTGGTCGAAATCCTTCTCCAATTGATTAGTGACTGTAGTAGTGCTACTTTGAATTTGAACTCTCCTGATTCAGGGAGGTGTAGGCTGATTCAACTGTTGCTTAGCATTTGATTGATGTCGTGGAGGAGCAAACTCTCTGAGGACGCATAGACTGAATCAAAGAGGCTTGAAATGTCATTTTCAAAGTTTTCCAACAAAGATGATTGAGCCCAATTGGTAGCATTTATAGCATAATAATTCAATAGTAAGAGCATCTTATCAAGTATCAATTATAATTTCTTAAGAAAAGAAACCTTATACTATTGTTGAAAATGTGATCCTTCCGCCAGCAAAAGAAATGATACGATTTGTGAATAAATCTCAAATAAAATCTAATTCAATACCGTTATCGAACCATAAGTGCAACGACGTAATATTGATATGTCTAATGATATTTTACAACAAGTTATTAGAGGGTTTGAAAATTATAAAATTCAGATGGCAATTTAATAGGCTTTTGTTTACTTTTATAAGTTGGTAATCAAGGCTTCAGAGAGTGGGCACCGTGTTTAAGGGAAATAATACAACTCCACGAAGGATAATGGCCAATACTTTGTTTACTTAGTTTTAGCTTGACAACAACCTCTTGAACATTCATATAGCAATCCCTCCCCCTTTATATTATTACAATAGAAAGAAATACATTAGAGTGTGTGCAATGAAACCAACTTTAACCAAACCAAAATCCGGACTGAATTTCGGTATAAATAAGAATACCCTGCAATATTTTTCCCGGACAGAATTGGAAGGGCTGCTTCCGGTCAAAGCTTCCGGCCAGTAATAAAACTCCTCCAAAAAATGATCAAAATTTAATGAATAAAAAATATTTCGTTAAGTTTAAAGTAAAAGAAAAACTTATTTCCATAAAAAAAAATGGATTGTTTGGTTAAAAACATGTTGAGTTCATTCATTTATAGAATCCATGTACCGTAGCAAATATAGTAATACTGGGTGCGTTGTGATATTTTATTTATTTATTTATTCTTTCTTTTTTTTTCTGTTATTTTGTTAAAAAAATGAAACAAAGTTTGAATGGACATTTGTCATATAAATTGTATTTCTATATTAAATTCTGACGGTTTTAACATAAATGAATTCAATAGTTAATTTTAATTGAAATACATGTATATTCAATGGAATTAAATTCACTAGATTTACTCATTTGGACCTAAGTAAAGTTCTAAAGTCTGACTTTAGAAAGTTCTTAGATAATTTTGACCTTGAATCATGAGTCATTAGCAATCTTTGGTGCCTTTTCAGTTCATCTGCTGTTACTTTGGCTTCTTGAGTAGCTGTTGCAACACATCTTTACACATTTTGTGAATGA
>NW_027290269.1:0-1233 GCF_016086655.4 Lepeophtheirus salmonis | reverse complement strand
AGCTCTTATGGAAAACATTTACTCAACTATTTATACATAATTTATTAGTGTGGAGATCCTAGATCTTTTCAATAATAATATTCCAATATAGTGAGAAGCAGCATAGAAAAGGATTTCCGACTCAATATGTTTTGGAATTGTAACGACATTCAGATATTCCAATTGAAGTATGCGTAAGTTCAGAGGTCACTTATATTTTTTTAAAACACATAATCACTTAAAAGTTCCCAATAACAATTTATATGTAATAACATAAAAGAATAGAATATACTTTGTATACAAAACGTTCGAGAAAAGAGATATATAATATTATCTTTAGAGTATAGAATTATCTTTGACTTGTTTTCCAATGACAAAATATTCTCAAAAACAATAAAGAAATCAAGGGTGAGCTGGAATTATTCAGGTCATATAATTATCCATATATATAGCACATCACAAACTCCATCTTATAAATGAAATTATATTAATGGGATAGGTCAGGACACTGAAGGACTCTTATCAATGAATGTTTTCTTAGAGTAGGAGACGAATCAGAGTGGACTTAAGGAGTAATGGACTCAGTAATTTCATGACAGAGCTGTGGATGGAGGATGATAAATCTGTGTCTATTCCTCACAAAGTCTTTCAGTCGATTATTCTCTCTTTTTATGAAACTCCTTAGTTCTTATAGAAGTATACGATGATTCTTTACAAGATCTAGAGAAATTGATGTATTCTTGAGTATAAAGGCGATGATTCACAAGATCAGAAGTCACTATCAAAGATCTTGATGTGAAGGGACATCTACACAATGAAAAATCCCTCCATTAAAAGAGACGATATCTCTTGAACAGAACATGAAGTTGAAGCAAGGATCTAAAGCTATATGACTACGATATCCAAAAAGAATAGTATTAATTCTTAGGAATGGAAACGATGGGTGAATGGAGGTCCAGTATAATCCAATGCTTCGCAGGAAAGATCCATCTTACGTCTAACTAGTAACTTCGTTTGTTTATTTTTCTTTCAATATTAGGAAAACAACGGCAATTTTGATAAATTCAAACGGATTATATAGACATTTTTCATCTAAAATTGTAACAAAATATGGACTATTTTGACTAGATTTTGGAAATTAAGGGACATGAAATAAATATAATTATAATTTAGGTTATCAATATTGTATTAATGTACTTATTTATGCATGAAAGTCAACATATATAAGTAAAATTTTGATGTGGTGCTGAAAAA
>NW_027290268.1:0-5366 GCF_016086655.4 Lepeophtheirus salmonis | reverse complement strand
GCTGAAAGCATCTATGAGGGGAATTAAATATACACAAAGCCAACTCCGTATCTTGCAAGTGTAATTCCAGAGATAACCTCGACTCTCGACCTTGTCATGTGTCAAACAAGTATCTAGCCTGGTTTGTCAACCTACAACCTCTTAACAAGGACCAGCTGTTTCCCAGCAGCCCCAATCGTAATCCGATGGATTATTTTGTCAGGGGCTACCTTGAGGCAAACACTAATAGACGTCATCACAAAACTAAGGCAGATCTGCTGTCTGTCATAAAGAAGCAATTCGCATCCATCCCTAGGGACATCGACCTCAATGCCTGCTCCCGTTTGACAGGCCGTATTGAGGGCATGATCGAGGTGGAGGGCAATTATAGCGAGTAAGCCCCGAGACTACACTGTTGCAGTTATCCTTTACTTAAACATCTCAAATTTGATTGAATCTCAGATAGGGCCGTTTTCCTATTTGGGGTAGTATGACCATAAATTCAAATAGTATGACGCGTTGCTACATTTAAAAAAAGAAATCAAATATTAATGTGGTCATCCTGACAATTTTATGAATGATTGGGAGGAGAGCAGCTTAGCTGTCATGGCGTTCAATTAGATTAGCCGCGAGTAGCTATGAGACAAAAAAAAAAAAGGACATACACCCTTTTGTATCTTGCAATGATAAAGGTAGTAATAACAACGATATCGATCCTCAATTATAATCTGAGTCCAATAGAGACTCTCACTTATAACTCCTCAAGAAACCCTTAGCGTTACTCTCCGTGGTTCACTTGCACACACTATTATTACAATACCTATCCTCAATTATACACTGAGTCCAACAGAGACTCCCCTAAAAAAACTCTTAAGGTTACTCTCCGTAGTTTATGTGCACACACTTCTGGTTAAACTTTATCTATGATAGTTTTTCCTCCCGAATGAAGAATAATTGCAATAACTTTAGAAAATTTCTACTTGTATCATGCAAAGAAATCACCCCAATATGTATTCTCAATTCTCCTCTGATTCCAACTAGGACTTATAATTTTAAAAATCTCCAACAAATCATCAACGTTACTTTCTGTGATTAATAAGTATACAAACTCCGGGCACTTTCAGGATTTCACTTTATGCTTGGATATTTTTTCTTCAATCATCAAACAGTTATGATAACAGCATTACAAAAAAAAACACTCTTGAAGTACCCAACAACAACGACTCGGAAGTTAAATAATTCGTAGGATTTGCAACCCTTGTTATACCTACAATAGCATAAAGCTGATCCCTCAAGTTGTAGAAAATATTACCTGCCGGTATTGAGAAAGAAAAAATTCGGAATTTGTATGGTAATCCTGACATTTTGTTAAAAGTTTGGAGGAGAGTTGCTAAGCTGTCATAAGGTTTTATTTGAGAAAGCAAAGTAGCAAGGAGACATAAGAGGGCGAGGAATCAATTAATACAAAATACATTCCGTTGCAAAGACCTAGGCTTGGAAATTATACAGATCCTCATTTTCAATTCTACTCACAGTCCAACCAGGACTTTTAACTCTGCAACAAATTTTCATTATTACATGCTCTGGTGACTACCTCATGATAAACCGACACGTCTACAAGAATATATATAATTTTTTTTTTTAAATTAATTTCTTTTGAAAAAAAATTCAAAAATTACTTTTAAATATTTAATTTTTCGGAAAAAAAATTCAAAAATTACTTTTAAATATTTGATTTTTCGGAAAAAAGTTCAAAAACTACTTTTAAATAATTAAATTTTGAACAAAAAATTCAAAAATTACTTTTAAATATTTAATTTTTCGAAAAAAAAATTCAAATGTTACATTTTTTCTAAATAAATTTCAAATAATACCTTTTTTCGAAAAAAATTCAAAAATACAGAGCTATTCACAGAAAAAAAAATTTAAAATATAAAATTTCTTGGAAAAAAAAGTACAAAATCCATAATTATTCTCAGAAAATTAAATTTTTGGAAAAAATTTCTTACAATTGTTCCCAAAAATTAAATTTTGAGGTAAAAAAATTTCAAAAGTTTCATTTCAAACATTAATTTTTTTTGTAAAAATAATTCATAATACATTTTTTAAAGAAAAATTTCGAAAATCCATGGCTTTTCAAAGAAAATTTAATTTTTGGGGAAATAAAAATCGATTTTTTTATTTTTTAATTAAAATTTGGAAGATCAAATTAACTTTTCAATATATTAAATTTTCTAGTACAAAAGAAAAAATCCTTTTTTGGAAATGGGAAATACAGCTTCTCCAGCCCACACCCTGCAGACTCCCCTGATAATCGCCGTAATAGAAAAAAAACACTGTTCAGGTTCCCAAGAAAAACAACCATGACTACTTTATAGGACATCTGCTCGGCTGTCATGACGTTTTATTAGACGCCGAGGAAGGAAATAAATACAAACCCAACTCTGTTGCAAAGATCTATAGACATGAATTACCTCAATGTCGATCCGAAATTCTACAGTAATACTTTTATTATAACTTTACAACAAATTCTACGTGTTAGTCTTTGTCTTTCACACACTAGCGATTTCCATGTTCTCTCTTCATGCCTAAAATTATAATGTTTTTTTTTTAAAGGGTTAAATATATTTATTCATTCAAAAAAATGCATTTTATAAAACAATCGAAACTTTATTATCATGGTCTGATTTAAAAAAATAAAAATAAATAAGAAACGATAACTGCATATTTAATTAATATTAGGTCAACGACACAATTATATAAAAAAAAACAAGCAAATTCAGAGATTTGATAAATAAATCATATCTTGAGCTAGATCTGACAAGTAATTATAAATGAACATTCTTAAAAAAAGTATGTATTAATATCTCCCATCGATGGAGAAGGAATTGGGGATAAATCTTGCCTTAGTGACGTAATCATGGAGTCACAAAGGGAGCTCTTGCCTCTTGTGCTTCACTGCGTATATTAAACAAAATATTTTGGAGAGGAGCCACTCAATATTTCACCTTTTCTTATGTGGTGAGGATGCTACAATGAGCCGCTCCGAGGGACTTAATCTAACATGAAAATTTCTCCAGACTTCTTCCTTCACCATCCTAAGGATCGGGGCAATTTTATGCATTGGTAGAATACATTAAAAAAGATCTCCAAATCTTTTGAGCAAAAATAACAATTTCTTTCCGTAAGATCTTCCCTGGACTTGTTTGTAAAAATACAGGACGTCCCCAGTCTGTACCTTAACCATTTCTGCCTTGTGTCAGTGAATGGGTTCTTCAAAATGTCGTATAATATTTATCCTGAGCACAAAGTCCATGAAATTTTGGAAAAAGGGATAAAAATTATAATAATCAAATTATTGGTTTTTGAATGTATGTAATTATTTTTTTTATTAGATATCTATTTTAGATAAAAATTTAAAATCCCACCTTAACGTGCATATTATTTGATGATAAAAAAACGTATGAATATGTTCTATATAACATATTCATACATATTCTATAAAAGGGAAGAATGAATTTTATTTTCCTGAGCAATTGTCATAATTACTTCATTCCTGAGCAGTGAACATCTTTTCCTTGAATAAATTCAAAACCTGATTGAACATTTGTGGGTGCTCATAAAAGAAGCAGCGTAGCCCTGAGGATTTGTTGCTGAGTTTTAATTGTAAGTCCTTGTTGGATTCAGAGTACAACTGAAGGTCGACATCAGAGTGATTATGGGCAATGTCCTTGTTTATTTTCTTCTTTACTTCTTCTTTTGTCACAGCTGATTGTAGCTGAAAGGTCATGAGCATTATTCTTTCTCTCCTCTATTGTTCCTGATAGGTGGGGAACACCAATAAGGAAGACTCACGATCGTTCTGAGAGCAAAAAACAAACTCCAGACTTTCTGATTCCAAAGGGCAACAGAAATGACACCTCCTATCTCGCTGGATCTGAACCCCTTGGACTAATATGTATGGAGCATCTTGAAAAGAGAGTCCAATAAACGTACAGATAATATTGTTGACTCCTTTCAGGCTTCCATTTTCGAGGTTGTAGACAAAAAAATGGGCAAGGAGTTCCTCATCTCGGGCTTTGCTCAGTTCAGGACCAGGTGGAAGGCCGCAGTTGAAGCTAGTGATGGTTGATTTGAGTGATTGACTTCACTATGTACCTACCTACTATGTATATTAGAGCAAAAGATTTGTGAATTACTTAATGAATTTGGGAAGTAAATTATATTATCCTTAAATTTTCCGGAATGAAATACCCACCTAGTATATAAAAAAATATTCAAAAACCCAAATTATTTTTTTATAGTTTTTTGTCCATTTTATTTTTGGGTATTCAGCTTCATCTTAACATACACCTGCTATTTATGACTAGAACAATTGTGATGAGTAATTAATATTTTAGAGCAACGAAATTAACTTAAATTTAAACTAGCACAAAAACGCTAGCTTAAAGATAGCGAATTAAAAAGATTTCATTTATATTTAGCCTAAAATTATTAATTAAATGATCTACTAGAAACTATAATTAAATAATACGTAAATTTCTATTGTAAAACCTCCTATAAACTTCATTTTTTGTTTTTTTCTGTCCATTTGATGTAAATATGATCAAACTTGCACTCCCTTTTGACACTCTTGAAAATACTGATTTGGTAATTATATAGCAATTTTTTCAAATGTTTGACCTTGTGATTTATTTATTGTCATTGCCGACTTGCCATGTTCCTTCTTCAACCATAATGAAAATTGAAAATACTAATATTGACTCGCTAATCCCCTTCTTCCTCCATTTAAATAATTCCTTTTTTTTATTTGTGTTCAATATACGTTTTCCCTTTTTTGGATCTAGAATAATTCGTTTTTTAGATTTTTAATTTTGTAGTGCATTTTGGAATCTACAACCCATACTTTTAAAAAATAAATTGAGACACAAGGAATCGATCTTGTTATTTTAAAAGAAATCGACTTATTAACGAACAAACAAACGTGTCCTCCAGACCCCAGGAATCCGGTGCGATCAGAATGAAACATAACTTTATTACATTTTAAATGGGAAAATTTAGACAAAAACTAACTTTTTTGTATGGCAAATCTTTTTACAAAGTAGCTAAAAGTATAATTTTTAGTCTTAGCTAAAATATCAAGCAATTAAAATAAAATATATCAAAAATATTAGCTTCCAAAAAAACTCTTCATTTGACTTGATTTGATCAGAATCATTTTTGAATTTTTGTTTTTCTTCTTTTATAGGTTTAATACCGATAATTAAGATAATATTTAGGTAGCAGATACTGCCAGACTGGAATTTTATGGCATAGTGTAGTCAACAACCTCTCACATACCAATTTTTGTACTAAAATAATTCTTACAGAAGAAACATGAAATAAAA
>NW_027290267.1:0-1443 GCF_016086655.4 Lepeophtheirus salmonis | reverse complement strand
TGTAGAGATTAATTTCTTGAACAAAGCTTCAAATTAAGTTTTATCTTTATTTTGAGAACGGCTCAATACGTCCTTAAAATACTATATCTAACATTTTAAAGACGAAATTTTGATTTTGTACAAAAATATGGTCACTTTAAGCTTATTTTAAGTCTAATTTCTTAAAAAAAGCTCTAAATTGCGTTATTTCTTAAAATAAACGACTTAGACGAATTACAATTTAAAAAAACCACATTTTGTTTATTTCAAGAAATATGTTTATTTATAGCCCTTTTTGAATTAATTTCTTGAAAAAAGCTTCAAATGCATCATTTCTATGCTAAAAAGCCTCAATACGTCCTTAAAATGCAATATTTAATGATTAAAAAACAAATTTTCAATTAGTGCACGAACTTTTGATTTTTCCAAAAAATATACTCCTTGTTTTTAGTCTAATTTCTTGAAAAAAAGCTTGAAATGGTGTTATAGCTTTGCTAAAACGTCCTAATACGTACTCTAAAAGTTTCATTTGATGAATTAAAGATGAACTTCCAATTAAAACACGCAATTTGGATTTTTTTTTTTTTTTAAATAATCTCATTTTTGAAATAATTTCTTGAAAAAAGCTTAAAATAGCATCATTTTTATTGCTCAAATGCCTCAATACGTCCTCAAAGTGCTTAATAAAATCATAAATAAAAAAAATTCTAATTAAAAACACATACATTATTTCCATGCTAAAAAGACTCCTTGCGTCCTTAAAATGCAAAATTTAATTACTAAAAACAAATTTTCTATAAGTGCACTAAGTTTAGATTTCTAACACACTAATATTTCAATACGTCCTCAAAGTGCTACATTTAATCATAAAAAAACAAACTTCTAATTTAAATTGCGAAATTTTGATTTTTACTAGAAATATGCCAATTTCAAGCCCTTTAAGAGATTAATTTCTTTAAAAAAGCTTCAAAGTGTGTTATATCTTTGCTAAAACGGCTCAATGCGTACTCCAAATTTTAATGATTAAAAGACGAATTTCCCATATAAAAACAAAAATTTTATTTTTTACTAGAAATAAGCTAATTTTAAGCCCCTGCAGAGATTAATTTCTTGAACAAAGCTTCAAATCAAGTTATATCTTTATTTTGAGGACGGCTCAATACGTCTTTAAAATACTATATCCAACAATTTAAAGACGAATTTCAAATTAAAAACACGCAATTTGGATTTTGTACAAAAATATGGTCACTTTAAGCCTATTTTGAGTCTAATTTCTTGAAAAAGCTCTAAATTGCGTTATTTCTTTGCATAAACGACTTAGACGAATTACAATTAAAAAACGCGACATTTTGTTTTTTCCAAGAATATGTTCATTTATAGCCCTTTTTGAATTAATTTCTTGAAAAAAGCTTCAAAATGCATAATTTCTATGCTAAAAAGCCTTAATACGTCCTTAAAATGCAA
>NW_027290266.1:0-998 GCF_016086655.4 Lepeophtheirus salmonis | reverse complement strand
CAAACTTATTATTTCGGGTCATGAATGCCAAATATCACTCAGACCAGATTTAGATAAAAACTCCCTCTAAAGCCTACAGAAGAAATAACCAATACTACATCTACCGTTCTCCAACAGAAGAAGAGTATTGAACAATTCAATATGAAAGAGCTTATTGAAAAAATAATAGGAGATAATTTGGAATCCCTCAATACATTCAAATTCGGATTCCCTGCACAGACATGAGTGAAAATTAGCTACGGATTACGACTGTGGTATTGCCGAAAGAAGGAAACCATCTTCTCTTTATGCAAAATGACCACCTCACATCGATATGCTTGGAAGCACTAGCCATGACATATAGAGAGCTGCTACATTGATGTCGGTCAAAAATGTATGTATAAAATGCTCAAAGTCACGTAAAATATATGCAGTGTTTAATGTCGGTATTGTATCAACGACAGGAACAAGTTTGATCATTGACCTCTGTCGTGTCTAAAAAGTAAGTTTCGGACAAGGGCCTTGAGCAATAAATCATCAACCAATGACAAAAACAAAACTTAAAGACACTTAAAGAGGAATGAGGATAATAAACACGTAGATTTTGCCAAAATGGCAAAGACAATGAGGATTAAATATCAGCATCAAAACTACGGCCATTACCTCTCAAAATGAGAAGTCCTGTGGTAAGAAAGGCAAACCTTAGATTGGTTTATGTAATGTGAATTCTATAAATATAAATAACTTTAGATATACTCAATATACAGATAACTATAGTTTTATTTAATATTAATAAGTTTAAACATTCCAGTTATCATAAATTATTTCAGACGATGTAAATCAATGAAATCAGCTACAAGCTAAAAAATACAAAGGTATGTCTAGGACAGTGGTATGCTATTTGATGAATCTGTTAAATCAGCAATTAATTAAATGCAAGCGACTACTGAACTCAGGAATTTTATTGCATCATTGATAAAAGAAATGATCCCTTAAAATTGAAATTAAAGATAAATCCT
>NW_027290265.1:0-1891 GCF_016086655.4 Lepeophtheirus salmonis | reverse complement strand
CATCTTCTTGAACTCCTGTTAATGTCTCATTTCCTTGACTTGGCGCATCGTTAACTGGGTCTACTGTTACAAATAAGGTATCATTTACACAGATCGCTGGTAATGGTAACCCTGCATCACATACAGTATAGATTACAGTATCAACTCCATTGAAGTTTGAAGCTGGTGTATAATCTACTGTTCCATCTCCATTATTAACCACTGTTCCTCCTCCACTAGTACTTAACTATTGTTGTTACTACTGTTGTTGTTCCATCAGGATCGATATTGTTTCCTGTTAAATCTACACTTGTTGTTGCTGGTTGCATCTTCATTGAACAGCTAATGTTTCGTTTCCTTGACTTGGCGCATCATTAACTGGATCTACTGTTACAAATAAGGTATCATTTACACAAATCGCTGGTAATGGTAACCCTGCATCACATACTATTACAAATAAGGTATCATTTACACAGTATAAATTACAGTATCAACTCCATTAAAGTTTGAAGCTGGTGTATAATCGATCTGTTCCATCTATTATTATTATAATAACCACTGTTCCATCCTCCTGTTGTACTTACATTGTTGTGACTGTTGTTGTTCCATCAGGATCGATATTGTTTTCCTGTTAAATCTACACTTATTGTTTTGTTGCATCCTCTTGAAGGTTAATGTCATTTCTTTGGGCATCATTAACTGGTGTTACTCCTTTACAAATAGCAGGCAATGGTAAACCTCATCACAAATCGTTACTACTAGATGTATCATTTCCATTAAAGTTTGATTAGGTGCATAATATGTTCCATCATTATTATTATAATAACTGGTTGTTACAACTAATCTATCTCCAGTAACTGGTGTAGTTATTATCTACAACTGGAGCATCGTTAAATCACTATCACAGTCAATATTGCTGTATTAGATGTAGCTCCATCATTATCATTTACTGTATAATTAATTATTAAAGTCCTGATTTGGAGTAAATGTAACATTACCGTTTACATCCACTGTTAAACTCCATCAGCAAAGTAAATGTATTTAACACCAGGTGTTCCTGGATCTAAATCTACTGTAGCATCATCTATTGTTCCGTCAGAATCTGAATCATCATTTGACACATTAAATGTTACAGGATCAACTCCATTATTAGTTTGCAACTGGTGTATAATCTACTGTTCCATCTCCATTATTAATACAAATACTGGTAAAGGTGTTCCTCCACAGAGTTACTAACTATTGTTGTTACTACTGTTGTTGTTCCATCATTATCGATATTGTTTCCTGTTAAATCTACAGGCTTGTTGTTGGTGAACCGTCGATATCATCTTCTTGAACTCCTGTTTAACTGGTCTCGTTTCATTATCAATAACCGGCGCATCGTTAACTGGATCTACTGTTACAAATAAGGTATCATTTACACAGATCGCTGGTAATGGTAAACCTGCATCACATACAGTATAGATTACAGTATCAACTCCATTAAAGTTTGAAGCTGGTGTATAATCAATTGTTCCATCTTATTATTAACTACTGTTCCTCCTCCTGTTATACTT
Organism: Lepeophtheirus salmonis; assembly: GCF_016086655.4. Lineage (NCBI taxonomy): Eukaryota > Metazoa > Arthropoda > Copepoda > Siphonostomatoida > Caligidae > Lepeophtheirus > Lepeophtheirus salmonis. Next base: position 356 of record NW_027290265.1, on the reverse strand, counting down.
ACTATTGTTGTTACTATCGTTGTCAGTTCCATCAGGATCGATATTGTTTCCTGTTAAATCGACACTTGTTGTTGCAGGAGAATCTTCATTAACTACTAATGTTTCATTTCCTTGACTTGGTGCATCGTTAACTGGATCTACTGTTACAAATAAGGTATCATTTACACAGATCGCTGGTAATGGTAAACCTGCGTCACATACAGTATAGATTACAGTATCAACCCCATTAAAGTTTGAAGCTGGTGTATAATCTACTGTTCCATCTCCATTATTAACCACTGTCCCATTTCCTGTAGTACTTACAATTGTTGTTACTACTGTTGTTGTTCCATCAGGATCAATATTGTTTCCTGTTA
>NW_027290264.1:0-1982 GCF_016086655.4 Lepeophtheirus salmonis | reverse complement strand
CTTAAACATCGAAAATGGCATTTAAATTTTTTTGAATCTATTTTACAATTAATCCAATATTTTAACTATTGAATATTTGATCCATTGACAAAAGTTTTTTTTTTTTTTTTTTTATTTTTAATTTTGTCGTCTGTTTTATCCATACTCGTCGTCTAATCCGTATTTCGGTATTTAAGGAATTTTTTTGCCAGCTCTGCCAATAGAAAATAGATTTGAAAATTAAAGACTTAGATATTTAGAACTATTTTTTTAAAGGTTTTCCTCTTTTGCCAGAGTAGAGATTACCTTATTTGTCAGAGGAGATTTTAGAACCTCATTAATTTTTCGTAGGCTGCATTCCTGACCATCACGTTCTTTAGCGCCATTCAAAGGGCAAATGCTCATGGGAGCTAACTTAGAGTTCTGGAGTAGAGTTGACGTTTGTGTATCGCTAGGGAGGTCTATTTTATTGTCCTTGTATTTTTCAGAGTATCTGGCTCTTTTTTATCGTTATCCTGTGATGGGACTAGAATTAATTGAGCAAAATTCTTCTCTGGAGACTCTGTTGGAGTCAAGTGGGTCAGGGATATGTTCAAAGAGCTGACTGGAGGAAGAAGATCTGTTATAGCATATTTGTTCCCTTTTCGTTAGTAGAGCTTAGTTTTCTTGTGGAAGTGTCTATATTCGGACATTAAAATATTGGGAGAGTTTGAATTATATTGACACTATGATTCAGAATACAAAATCTTTTGAGCTTTTCCGGACACAGTAAGCTAGGAGGAGCTTGGTTTATCAGCAGATGGCTGCGCAGGAGAAACATTGTGATTCTTGGGTTGAGTTGGTAGTCTCTTCTCTGTGGGAGAATCAATTTTATTTTCATTATATTTTTCAGGAAATCCTTGCTCAAAGAAACATGGGGACTTTGGTCGATGTTCCAACTGTTCATTGTTCAAGCATAAGTAACTATTTTGGAACTTTTAACAGGTGCTAATACGAATATATCAAATCTGACTAGATGAACGCAACAATTCCACTTGAAGCAATGTTGATTCTCAATGTTTGGAGTTGAATCTTGAACTCTCAGTAGGATGCTTAACTTTTATTGAGGGAAAGATATGAGAAGATAGCAGAAGATTCTTTATCAATATTATGCTCCACCTCATGTATGAATTGAATATTATAATATTAAATCAATGAGAAATTTCAATTAGCACTAACGGAGTTGTAAACTGTAAGTTGTTAGTTTCTTAATCCTGAAGGAGCTAAGCGTTTTGTATTCTTAAAAAATGATGAGCTATCGAAGTGCAAGCTACTTATTCCAAAGAAATCTAAGCTATAAACTTCCTTGAATTCCAGTGAATATACGAAGCAACGGATTGAAAAAAAAAATACAAAATAAACTATATTTTAGCCACCATCAAGGATAATAATTATAATTAAACCCATAATTAGAAAAAAAAGGTGTAGTAATCTTCGGACAAAATATAGTCAAAAAGCTACCTCCAATGGAGAATAAGAAAATGAACGATGGCTATTACGAAAAGGTTTGTTGAGTATATTATAAAAGATTTTTCAATATCATAGAACTAGAGTATTTTATTGTTATACCTTATAATATCTGATAATGTAGTATTGCATTTAAAAAGATCTTCATGAATTTATACAAATAGTGTTTGAAGCGCGGAACCATTTAAAATAAAATTGATATAAATAATAGAGGTTGATAAGTTTCACCTTCTATAATAATTTATTGTCGTGTGTCTTAACTGTATAACTTTGTATGGAAATTATGAACCATGATAAAACAAGGGAATTATTTTTTCCAGGCAGTCAAATGACTTATGTCAAATATGTATATATATAAGTCGAATTCAAGAGCAAATAGAATAAGATCTATATTATTATTGTATGAGATAAGGATTCTTCTTTTGTAGAATTCTTTCGACTTATATGAAATAAATTCAATATTACAAGTACTATTCATAAGTAATTTTTACTACCAA
>NW_027290263.1:0-4404 GCF_016086655.4 Lepeophtheirus salmonis | reverse complement strand
TTTGTGGACTGCCCTGCCATCTATATCCTAAAATAATATGTATCTATAAATCTAGAAGGGAATTTTCTTTTTGGAATTTCAAAGAAGAAGAGTGGAACTTCTGAGGTAACAAGGGCTCTGGATTTTTAATTTGCATGTTTACTGTTGTTTTTTCAAAGATAGATATTTAGTTGAAGTTCTACCCCGGAGTATTAAGTATAAACTATAATGGTTATTTATGTAATTTTTTACACAATTGCTCCGGTTTATTTATATATATATGTATGTTTTCTATAATATATTCACCAAATAAAGAATGTTGAAAAAAAAAGTTGTTACCCTTTCCATCTTCATATTTAGCTGAATGTGGCTTTAGTGCTGTCAATGATTTGCTATTGAAAAAAAGAAATCAACTGGATATCACTAGACGAGGAGACTTGAGAATTATGTTGTTTTTTATTAGTTTAGTAATTAAAATGATCAAAGTATTACAAAATAAATTTCAGTCAAATATTTCTACTTCTGATTTCAGTTATTTATTATATGTTTGGAGTCTTTACTTATTTAATTGTTCTTTCTTTTATATTTTTCTCCTCATAGTTACTATGTTCTTTGGAATTTTCTTTAGAGACAAGTTAACGGTTTTTAAGCTTCCTTACCGTGAATAACAGTTAATTTTAAAAACTGTAAGTCAAATATCCCGGGGCATCAACATTTCAGAAATGCATTAGTGGGACATGGGTTAAAATCGGTTGAGAGCCACTGTCTTAAACCAACGACCTTGAACTTGAACGAAGATCTCCGTCCAAGAGGACTCTTTAATCCTTATATGTCGATGAAAAATTCCTTACCTGTAGACATTTGATTATGAATAAAGGGAATTTTCATGCTATTAAACTTTTTAACTATGTCAATTGTGTCCTTAGAACCAATGACTGCTTTGCCTGGACCCATTTCTACGCTGATATTGGAAATACTACAAAAAGTAATACCCATTTTGTGGATTGGAAATCTATAAGACATCATAGTCTAGAAATTTGTCCCTATCCAGAATAGTGTTATAAGGATTTCTGACTTTTAATTCGAAGAACGCCAGGTAGGAGATGCAATTAGCTTCTCAGTATTGCCCTGGTACTATCTTTCAGAATTATAATCTTCGGGGGATGATGTTCATCGAAGTTTTAAGTAATCTCCCTAAAAAGGACTTACCTGAAAAGGTGTGGTAATGTACCGAATGGAGTTCTCAGCAGGGTGCTAATTATGCAAAGGGGGCAATCAAGTCCCTTACATGAGTCCACACCTTGAAAAAGTGAAAAAATACCCGCTGCCCAACGTGCCCCGTCTAGGACCAATAGGTCACCACTGCTGTTAATGTTGTAGTGCCCTTATTACTATAGGTGGAGAACGGCATAATTTGATTAAGTCAATAATTATGGGTGTGTTGCTTTATGTGGTTGGCAAGTTCTCCATGAGAGTGTCTTAGGAGGAGTATGGGGCTACACCTTAGACCGATCTACTGGCTTAAAGAAAAAGGGTGGCAGTTACTATATAACCCTCTATAATTTCATAAATGTGCTCTCTGAAAAAATCTTATAGTATTAAAAAGGACAAATATAACTGCATTGTACTAAAAAGTTCAATCAAAAGTGTCCTGGAGACAAAAGTTGAAAGTTTTGACAGCAGATCTTCCAAAGATTTTAAATTTTTTGTCCAAAAGTAGTTGGTAACTTGCGAATCCGGCTTTTGTAAGTTCGGAAGCACCACTGACCTTAAAATTTAGAGGGTAATTGGTATGATGGAGGAAAGCTGGAAATGTGCCGTCGGGTGTTCAAATACTTTTAATTTATCTTTATTTTTGTTAAGTTTTTAATCACATTTATCTATTTACTTACTTGTTAACATATTAAAAGTTTTATAAGGAAGATCGAATAAAATTATTTAATATAATTATAAGCAATTGTTGCCTAGGAGGGATTCTATTAGAAAACCAAACTCTGTAAGAAGGGTGGTTGCCTGATTTAACACTTTAAATAAATTCAAAGGTACCCGATGGCCCTACAGTCCCCGTGTAAGACGGATGGCTTTCCCTTGCTGGAAAAGATGTGGGTCTTTTACAAGAAGGTGCAGAGAGCGGCATAACATGGTCAGATAGATAATTATTCAAAAATTACCAACATCTGAAAAAGGATATTATGTATTCAAATTGACCATCAGTCACAATTTCTTGTGGTTTTTTTTTTTTGTAATGTCATCGACAAGAATGGAGCTTACTTGAATTTTTTATCACACAGAATGAAGAAAAATTTGATATTATAATTTTTTTTGGAAAGAAAAGATATTTCAGCTGTGGATTTTTTTTTTTTTTTCTAAAAAATTTAATTTTTGAGAATTACTGTTGATTTCTTAATTTTTTTCTCTAAAAACTTAATATTTGAAATTTTTTTTTAGAATATAATATTTGAAATCTTTTTTCTACAAATTTAAAATGTGAAATTTTTTATCCAAAGAAGTTTAATTTTCTGTGATTAGGAATTGTTCCTTCATTTTTTTTCCAAAAATTATGATGTGACGAATTAGTTACATACGGGCACTAAGGGTTATAAGCCGTCCGCAGTAGAATTTTTTTTAGGGGGAAGGTGAGTGATTTGGAATTGTTTTTAAAAAAGTGCAAAACATAACAATTTTTGGAAAAAATTTGAAAAATTAAATTTTATAGAAAAAAAATTGAAAAAATTAAATTTCAAAGTAAAAAAGAAAATTAAATTTTTCTGAAGAATTTAAAATATTTACAACTGTACTGAAAAAAATTAAATATTTTGGAAAATAAGTTAAAATATTAAACTTAAAAAAAATCAAATATTAAATTTTTTGGAAAATAAATTAAAATATTAAACTTAAAAAAAATCGAAGATTAAATTTTTTCCAAAAAATTTCCAAAATCAACAGCTATTCTAAGAAGTTAATTTTTCGAAAAAAATATAAAATCCAGAGCTGATTTTTTTTTTTTCCGAAAAATTTCATATATTAAATTTTTTCGAGAGAAGTTCTAAAAATTAATAGCAACTAGGGGAAAATATATTTTTTGGAAGAAAAATTGAAAAGTTAAATTAAATTTAAAATTTAATATTTTCTAAAGAAATTCAAAATATTAAAATTTATGGTTTAAAGCAAAAATTTCTGAATTTGGGGAGGGGTTATGCAACCCCTCTAGCCCACTCACTGCGGCGCCCTGCTCTTAACACTAACAATAACCCCGATTTCAATCGTACGCTAACACATTTCCAAATAAATAATAAATAATGCCCTAATTCTGTATAATTAAGATTCCCATTCATATTAAACTAATTTTTAAAGATAAAACCAAAAAAATAATAAAACGTGTATTTCGTATGGTGTATCTCAGAATAGGTGTAAATACTTTATAAAAAGAAAAAATTATATAATATTTAATTATATCTTTACCTTAACGTCACTCTCCTTCTTCCTTCTCCTTGGCCTTCCATACCCCCAACGTTATGCGTCTCAAAATAAGAAATCAACTCTTGGTATAAATCACAAACATTGGCAAGCTCCACAAATCCATGGATAACATCTACAATCGGAAAAAGTACTAATCCATTGAAACATTTAATTTTTAAATTAAAATCGGTATCGATCGAATATCTCAATTTTAAAGCTAAGCTTACTAGGAGTCAGTAGACATATGGAATAAACATCCCGTAATGTTAATTACAGGGAACACATTTCTTAAGGCATTAAAAATTGTATTTTCAAAATACATCATTAATGTTTCAGGAAATAATGATGCTTTTAGTAAACAGTCTATTGTGTGTACCTTCATATTTATTTGGGACTAAAATAAATAATCTTGGCACCAATTGGCTTGAATAAAATAGAAATAAATTGCATCAATGAACCGGGTTAATAAAATCGTAATCAAAGATTGCAAGAACTAATGTAATCCTAATAAAAAATTAAGATTTCTGAAAGCAATATCTTTGAAATATTTAATATTATCTTATAGGTATATATTTATGCAAATAATTAATTATTAAATAAAACAAAATGCTTGTAGAAATAATTCTAATTTAAATGTGTCTTCAATTACATGTATTAATTTATTATTTATGGAAGCATGTTACTTATATCATGTGAACCCATTATACCCAAATATTTAGGAAATCGTTTTTTGAATATCATCAAAATTTATGGGAATTATTTAAAAAAAGTATCGTAGGCATATAATTAGAAAATTTAAAATCGGTCTCTTTACAAATTCCTCAATAATTGCCTGAGCAGGTTGACTATTTTGAAATCGTTTACGTTTTTACAAGTCTGAATTTTTTGACGAATGTCATTTTGAAAATTTGACCAATTTTGCTCTTGACATCCCCAAATGGGCTTTATGAAGTCCCTTTAGAACTT
>NW_027290262.1:0-1098 GCF_016086655.4 Lepeophtheirus salmonis | reverse complement strand
GGATGGGAGACGGATACGAATGATTTAAAGTGTTTATGGATGAGAAATGACGTCATGATAAATCTTTAATAATGAGTAGAAATGGATTCCCAATCAATTAATATTATTTATACCTTGGGAAATACAAGTAAATCCCATCATTGATCCTCCTCTTCTTCATCGTCTATTATTACTTCCTCCTACTTCTTCTCATCCATCGACCATCGACAATCATCATTTTCATTATCCCCTATTCTCTTACCTTCCTCTTTTCAAAATTCAAATCTATGTAAATAATCATTATTAGCAAATTGCTCGGGCCTCTATCTCCCTTCTCCAGGATCACTTACTTCTCCCCAGCTTCACGCTCAAATCCAGATTGAATCCTACAAGTTACAACAATCCTAATCATTCATAGGAGGATCATGCTGGGACTCGTCATGGATTTCTAGAATATATCATCCATCCCCTTCACATCAAATTACAGCTGTTCAAACTACAATACATAGGTTTTAAAGTATTTTGAAGGAATCACGGAATAATACTACTATGGTCCGTTCGGAAGAGTCATTGACATTCATATGCAGTCCATTTCTTCGTCAAGAGGCTAGGAAAAGGATTGTACTAGATTTATAGAACTAGATAAAGATGGGGACCTCGTCCATGAAAGTTCGCATACATTTCTGAATATGATATATAATATTATATATATCTAAACATTTCATTAGCTTATCACAATCATTGGTTGTTCTGTGCTCACTTCGACCCTTCACTTGTGCTTCCCTCACTGTGCCTCGGCAAACAACTATGTTCTTAGTAGCAATAAACCATCTTCATATTAGGGAGGAGTTTGGATCCTAACGAATGGAAGTAAAAACATGGTTTAAATGCCTTTCGAAATAAAATAGGATTTTTATGGGTTGATAAATACAAGAACCCAATTGATCGGTTGAGTTGTTGAACTTTGAGGATTGAATAGGATAAGGAGATCTTTAAAGTTTGAGGTTTAAGGTTGAAATATCATTTACAAATATAATAATAGCTATATTTTTTATTTCACAGTCAAATTCAAACTCTTTGCCTAGGATGGACATTGGACATCGTTAACTATGAAACTTT
>NW_027290261.1:0-3877 GCF_016086655.4 Lepeophtheirus salmonis | reverse complement strand
AATTTAAAGGTGAGATCGTCGAAAATTTGGAGTGAATATTGAATTTGAGAGGATAGTCCATGAATAGCGCAAAAAGTAAGTTGTTTATGCCTTCTATAAGATGGATGAGACAAATATAACTTGTTTTATGGACGTGTGACGGCTTTATTTCTTCAAAACCTAACTCATTTTCAATTCGTTTATCAAACTTTTTATATCTGAAGAAATAATAATTGAATATTATATAAAGTCCTAATATGCATTTGAAAGAATACACAGAAACAATAGAAGTGAACTAGCAGGGAGACATTCTCAAGAGTTTTTGGAGTTGAAATAACCCATTTCAAAAAACTTGAGAAATCAAAGAAACAAATAATTTGAAGCTTAAGTAACGACGATAGAGAGTCGTTTCATCCTTTCTATATTATATATATATTAATATTTTATTATTTCTATGAAGAAATTTTGGCTATTTCTTCATAGAAATAATATAATAACTATTCATAACTACTCTTTAATAAAATATTACTAAGCAATATCATAATACTGTATCGAATAAAATACTATGTAATTTATTTTAAAAATGGTGTGAAATCAATCACAGGTTTTGTGATAAAATCGCTATTTTAAGTTAACTACCAGATAATTTTTTTTTTCTGTTTCTTTATGGACGAAAAGGTTGCGTGATATAATAAACATAACGACGTCTACAATATCAGGGAAGGGATGGAAAATTGTTGCGTGAAGATAACTTAGAAACGTTGCGCGAGAATATGTGTTATATTTTAAATAATGAGTAGAGAATAGTTTTATCTCTTACAGACATATTGTACATTTTAATATTTGGTAATTGTATCCATTTTGATTAGTTTAACTATTGTTATGTCATTTTATATTTATTTAATTATTGTAATGTCATTTTATATTTATTTAATTTTGTAGCAAAATTTAATTATTTGCAAAATATATATTGATCATATATCTCAAGAGGATTTTTATTCAGAGAGGAAGAATTGATTTATCAAAAAGGCCAAACTGGACCCTGAGGAGTTAAGGAAAACATATTTTAAGGATTTCAGCATAAGAGGTTCCTTGTTAATTAAAGGATAAGACTAATTGTTTCTAACTTTTTTAATGTCCTTTATCTATTCATTTCCCTTGAGATTTGATAGGAACTTATCAGAATATAATGAATGGATTTACCGTTTTTCATAACCCAGATGACTATTTTTACATCCAAGGACAATGAAAAGGTCTGGTACAAAAGTTAAAAAAGTTCAATCAATTTAAAGAGTCAAGCAGCTCTAAAAAATTATATTCAACTTATTCATTCATAGTATATTCAAGGGAGTAAATAAATATAATTAGTAAGTATGATAAAAGATTTTAAAAAATCGATTTGTAGGCTATAATAAAACTATTTGATTGAGTTTTTTTCTTTAATAAAGTGAACATTTTCACTGGTTGTTTTCTTTCTACAGAATAATTAATCCTCAGTAGCATTTGTATATATATGTATTATTAACTATATATTTCTTTTGACAAAAGTCAGGTTAATACACTTGTAGGAGTACTTACATTTAAAATGTACCGATTTTATGATAATCAATTTTATAAGATTATCAATTATCATCATATTGAAATCCACTTATTAGAATTAAAAGAAGTATTCAATTGATATGCCAATTTTAATTACGACGAATATATCTCTGACAGTTATAAGTAGAGATTTATTGAAAATGGTCATTCGAAAAGTGCCCCTTCGTTAAAATTGTATACCATAATAAGGTTTTCGGCAAAGGGTCCTAAACCATTCTTAACTATTTGTACAGGTAAAAATACCAAATCGACCTAAAGTCCTTGGAGATTCTTATTTAAAAAAAAAATAAAAGATGGAATATTTTTCTATAATATGAGCTATGTTACTCCTTATCACTATGATTGATGAATAAGGTAAAATGGTCCCAAAGAGAAAGTCGTTTTTCATCATTTTTCAGACTAAAATTGGAACATGCGAGTTCAGAAGGGGATACAGAATCAATAAAAACACTTTATAATCATAACATACTTTTTACATCAGTTTTATTCGTCGTACTTCAATTTGGTGATTTTCTTAATAGTGAAAATGTCTCTGAACGATAATAGTTACGATTGACTATAATCTAAAATATTTCGGGAACCTGTCCATCCAGGAAAAAAATTAGATCAGTTTTGGATTTTGCGCTCAAAGATAAATTATATTCATGGCTTAATTTCAATGGTGAAAATTTGGTGTTCCTCTATCTTACAGATAATGTATATTTTCTTCTCTAGGAACGACTGGGGCGCGAACCTACGTTTAAAAAAAATTAATTACTTATTTTTTGATTTGGAGAAAAATTATCATGTCATTAACTCTTACGTCCATAACAGTTCTATGACTGCAATGAATCATAAGCCAATTTTTTTAATTATGGGTTTCATTTCCCAAAATAGATATCAAACATACATAACCAGTAATGAAAAACCTGTATTTAATGGGTATGTTATATTATTATGTTTATTGGAGCCCTCTGATCTCTTGTGCAATGTAAATGAATAACTATGTTTTTGTAAATTTTCTAGTATTTTTGAATTAGATACTCATAACTCAGACTTATTTTTTTATATTAATATTTAATGCATACATGTTGATATCCTGATGGTCCTTTTAAATATATTTTTGTATCCTGATATCCAATTCAATTAATTTATTTAATATTTACCTCATAATTGTTTTTCTTAAGGTAGGAGTATAAATGCAATTATTTATTTTAAAATCTATTGGTTGTGGCTAATATCAAATTAATTGATTTTAGTTTATTTGATCCCTTGAATATTATCATATGATTGAAAATGAGTAAAAAATAATGATTTCCATACTACGCCACATCTAACATAACCTCTAAATAAAATATTCACTTATAAATTTTAAAAATAAAGATTTTAATCAATGAAATAAGTCATTGGTGTTTGCAGAGTGAATAAATACATGTTGCGAAGTTTTAAATTTACATGCTTTTTTGAAGGCGAAGTATGAGGACGTTACCGAACAAGATGCAATTATTAGAATAAACAGCTTCAATCAAACCATTTCCGATCTAGCTCAATTCATTTCCTATGAAAAAATATCATCTATTGCTCTGATTTTCAAATAAAAATAATAATTATAGAACTGAACAAGAAAAAAGTTTATTACTTACTTTTTAGTTGAATTACTTTACATCGAGTGATCAATGCAATCATGTGTTATTCAATTAAAGAGTCATAGCATTCATATATATATATATATAACGTAATCAGGCTTGGACATTAAACAGAAAAAAGAACAGCGTTCACTCTTTTCGTTCATTTTTTTTACGAATGTAAGACGAACGGAATATATTTGATGGTGGCTAAAATATAGTTTATTGAGCCTAATAATTTTTTGAATCCGTTGCTTCGTTTAATTGCACCACTCACTGGAAAATAAGTCATCTCAAGATAGCCTTCAAAATCACAAATATGTTGTAATGGATCAAATAAAAGGTATAATGGACGTTAAGGCATTTATTTATCATGTAAAATTTTTATTTCATCTGTCAATCAAAAGTACATAAATTTTAACTCGACATTAGCACCTTCAATCTTTATTAATGCGCAATATGAAAGTAATTTGTCTTAATTTTTAATATCTCCTTTTTTCAATATCTATCATTAATTGTCTGGAGAGCGTGGGATGATATTCATTAACTCGAATTTCCTACATCAAAATCTGTGAAATGAACTACGCACGACTGATAATCTTATATCTATGTTATGGATATTTCTTCAAAAATGTCTTCCTTCGATGTGGTTTAATAAGAGGTCCTTCCTCCATTCTCATTAATAAAGGCGATCC
>NW_027290260.1:0-14153 GCF_016086655.4 Lepeophtheirus salmonis | reverse complement strand
TATGTATTGAAGTTTGAACGTTGTGATTCGATGTGAAGAGGATGAATGATATATTCTAGAAATCTATTACGAGTCCCAGCATGGTCCTATGAATGATGATAATTGTTGTAACCAAGATTAAGAAAATTGGGTTTGCGACAATTTTCCATTTGATGTATCGTACCGACTGCTGGGCAGGATAGGCAGATTTTGACAAAACATGCAATCACTCATAATCTATGACGTCACTATTGCTGAAATTTTCAATTAAATGTATTGTACTGACTCGCCGGGTAAGAAAACAGATACCGAGAAAGCACACAGCCACTTTTACACTGGCGAGATCAATAATATCAAAAGCGTGGTGGAAGTCAAACATCAGTCCTACATGCGTTAAGACGCATAACCTTGTATTTCTATTAACCTTGGCTGTAACTTGTAGGATTCAATCCTGATTTGAGATTGAAGAAGGGGGAGAGTAAGAAATCCTGGAGAAGGGATTAGGAAGTTTTAAAAAAGAAAAATGTAATTCAATTGATTTGGCGTTAGTTATGACAATGATACTAATACTTGTATGGGGTCGAGACCTACACGATACTAAGATCTTCAAAAATTGGTCTTGAACCATATCACTAAGATCATTCATATTTATAGATATGAATTTTATCTTTGCTATGAAAAGTTTGAGATTGCACTATAAAACAAACGAAATAGAGGGCTTTCAGTTGACGTCAGTATTATTGACTTTGGTCATTTAAGGGGCTAAAAATGGAGTTTTTTTATGAATGAAAACAGTTTACTCATTAATATGAAGGCAAATAGTGAACTATGAGATATCTCTATGGGACTAAGAAATGAAAGGACTCAAACTTGACTGTCTATCAAAAATGTATCCCTCTATTTGGTGTTTTTATTATATATCTGACTGTAATACAAAAACATGATATTACATCGATATACAATCTTATTTCCGTATCATTTATGTACCACTATTAGAATGGCAGTAACAAGATATTTTTCTCCAATTATTCTACTATTCTCGTCCATAATCGATCAAAAAAAAAAAAAAATAATGGTACAGTTTTTTACATTTTATGGGTACTTTTAGTACATATTACTGTGATTCAAATCAAATATCCCTCTTACCACAAGTATCATGTAGTATTCAATGTAATTGTTAAAGTCTTTTAACTCTTAAAGTCAATTGATAGAGTTTAATTAAGATTTATATTCAATTTGTTCATTTAATGTAGTCAAAATATTAACTTTGAGCGCCCAAGATGGCGTCTCCTATAATTATGATCCAATTTATGAAGTCCGTAAATACAATTTATTAAAGCTGTGAATTTACTTTTAGCCTACTAATGAATGATGCTAAAACATTTCAATGTATAAAATCATCGTTTATAGGCTGAAAATAGACAATTCAATAACATTAAAAACATTTCTCATAAATTGTAAAAATATGCAGCAAATATCGTTTGGTATTCTAAATTTTGAAGCAGTTTTAAAATCTGGATCCATTTTTAAGTACTCATAATAATAGACAAATGGACGGTTCGAAAAATGCTTTTAAAGGATTTTTATTCAACACATAGAGATAAAATATTTTTAGCGTAGGTATTTCAAATTCGTTCAATTTGAGTAATAAATAACAATATAGTTTTAGCATTTAATTTCAAATCTTTTATACTTATAGGTTATTTTTCTTGTTCCCAGAAACTTCAATATGGCGGAATTCCTTATTATTTGTTATCAAAATAGCTTATGTTATTATTTAATAAAATGGTTTCATTTGTAGAAACCATTGTTTTAATTTGGTGGTTTTGATTGTCAAAACACTGAATGGATATTTTAATGTAAATATGCTATAATGAGTAAGGAAATGTATGAAAATAGCAAGTTGAGAAGTATTCATTGTCTAATTATCAAGTTTTACCTTTTTTTTCGCCAAACTGATTTTATTAAAATGATATTCACATAATTTTGTCCTCGATGACTAGAATACACAAAGTTTAATATAAAGCCATCATAGATTTGAATTGATTTTATCTTAAGCAAATGTGATAATACGAGGTCTAGAAAATATAAATATAAAAGTTATTGATATAATTCAATTTAATATTTATGTTTTTGAAAGGTTTACATACTAAGATTGATAAAAGAGAGAGCATACACAAGTCATGAGACAAAACACTATCTACTCTCTGGCATTGGGATTGCACAAAAGTAATTTAATCTAAGGAGTTCATAGATTTGAATTGATCTTATCTTAAGCAAATGTGATAAGATGAGGTCTAGAAAATATAAAAGCCTCTTTATTGTTGCAAATCCTTGTAGTTTCATATCTTCAACTTCCAAAGAAACATACATACCCACATCATGAAATTCATTGCAGTTCTTGGTCTTTGATCGCTGGAGCATCTGCTCTCTCAGTTGAGCTCCGTGGGATACCTGTGTTGAAGACAGTGCCGCTACCCTTGTCACTGACTTCACTCCCTATCCCGTGAGAATCGTTTCTGGAGAACAATTGAGTACAAAAATTGTATTGAATGTCCTCAAGGAAATTGATGGAGACCTTGAAGTTGAATTGAAAATGGCCAAGAAAGGAGCTCTTTTCAATATTCCCATTCCTTGCATTGAGGTAATTTCTTCCATTTTAAATTAGATTTTTAATTTCACAATGGATTTATAATTCATAGATTTCTGAGGGATTTTTTCTCGGATCCTGCAAGTACAAGGTTGCTGAACTATTGGAAAAATACGGAGAACTCTTGTGCCCTGACTTTGTTCCCGAAGGACAAGAGTGCTCTCTCCCTATCAAGCCCGGTACATTTGGAGGTGAAGGAAGTCTAACCCTTCCTAATATCCCCAATGCCATCGCCAATTTGGCTAAGGGAAAGATCATTGTTTCCGCCAATATCGTAAAGGATGGAAGTGAAAGTGTTGCATGCATCTCTGGAGTTATTGAACTTACCAACAAATAAATTTCCAATTTATTCTTTTATTTGTTTTGTTAAAAAAATAAAAGAGTTTTGTACGACCAAGATCTGTAGTACTTTTAAATTGTATAAATATTTCTTTTGTACAATAAATATTTATTTCAAAACAAGATGAAAAATTTTTTGTCTTTCACATGATAGTATATTAGATGCCATGTTTTCAACTATCAAATATCAACAGCTTCCGTGCATTTTTTGTCAGCTGTTACTTTTCTACTTTTTCCTCCTTATTTGGGTTTTAAAAGCTTATAAATTACTCGTTAATCAGCTAACACTCAATTATAATATAAGTATAAATAACTAATGTTGTGTCGGTCTTTATTTAGTACTTTAGACTGCAGTTCCGTCGAGTACAGTCCTGTGTATTAGTACTAAAACTTATAAAGTGCGGTTATTGATAACGTCACTCAACTTCATTTGGACTTGTTTTTTATTAGTCCTTATACTTCACTGGGCAGATTTAGTAAGGACCTCACTCAACACTATATATAATAATAGAAATAATAATAAATCCACAACTTACAGAAAAGTAATAAGCGCAATAGTGTGAAAATTAAAGAACAGATATTTTGAAGGTATTTTTGTATCGAACCGGTAAAATAGTACAATAGTTAATAAAAATTTTGGTTTAAAAAGGAACAGGGACGAGTATCTATAACGACTAAGAATTATGTGCTAAAATTAGCCAAAATTAGTTTACAGATTAATTTTACCTAGTGTGACAAAAAGTGTAATATCCCTTAGTCGATTTGACCCATACACCTTTTATTTACACAATTGCTCAATTATACTGAACTTTCAATTTAAAAATTATTTGGACAACTCAACTTGAAGAGCTTAGGTCAAATGTGACAAGTCACGATTTAGCTGCAAAAGACGGCAGAAGAACTTCAAAGGAAGCAAAGAATTCTAAAGTTAAAACATTTGTATGCTAAAACATAGCGCACATCAAATAAGGAAGATTATCTTGATCACGAAAAGCTCAAAACCTATTCTCATCATACATTTTTATACAAGAAGCCCTGAGATTGAAGTTTTAACATATATACCATGCTCTAGTTGTATCAATTTAGTTGTGGCAAATAAGTCTTTATCTGCAAAAAATACAGCATCTTCAAGCGAAACTTCCCAGGAACAAGGCTTCAATAATGTCAACTAAAAAAAGCCATAAAAAGATATCGATAAAGGTGGTATATGTAAATGAGACAGTAATATATTACTTTTATCATATTATTATTTTAGGCTCAGTTTTGTCGCAAACCCCATATTGAAGGTTTCTTGAATGATGCTGAATTAATATGTTTTTCCAAGAAAGGAAATAACTCTAGAATTAATTTGTAAAGACCAACAGTTAAAAAAGCACTAAAATTAAGGATAACAAATAAATAGAATGAATGCGATTCTTTTATGCCTTATTTTCAAGCTATGTCCTTTCTTATGAATTTGTAATGGTTCATTTCACTTTTCAGATTTGTTCGTGGTTCGTTAGAGGTATGAATCTCTTCTTGATCGAGGATTTCCTTTACCTTTGCAAAAAAAAAAATCAAAACCTTGAGAAATATAATGAAGCTACTCAGACTTTAAAAAAGGTAATGGAAGTCATTCGACAAAGTAATGTAGGAAAAAATGGTTATTGGAATCCATGGCAAACTGCTATCATTTTGTCGACAACTTCCATCCTTCAGTTGTACAAGGAACTCATTGATGAAGGATTTTCATTCATTTTTTCAGGATAATTTACTCAAGATGCCGTGGAAAATTTATTCAGCCTTATTAGGTACAATATCCCAACTCCAACATCATTAGGGGCTCAAAACAATCGAAGAATAATTGTTTTAAGTCAATTCATGAAGGAAAAGGGATCTTCCAATTATCAATATGATGATGGCGAATAACTAATCGATTTCTAAGATGATTCAAAAGAAGGAATACATAAATCTGACGAGGTGGATAATGCATCTTTACTTCAAGAACTAAGTCCTGAGCTAGAAGAAGGAACTGTGTTGTCTGAACAACAAAGTGATGTTTTATATTATAATGCAGGTTATACTTTAAACAAAATTAAGACATAATAGTCTGTTTGTTCGGATTGTCTTAGTTTTGTTATTTTGGACACTAATGATAGTAATCCGTATTCAAAATTCCTTGATCTAAAAGATATTACCGGCCAATTTTATGCCGCTGTATCAAGAAAATCTTTTAAAGTACATATATTCATTGCAGTCGAAAAGCGATTTCGCAACTTTATTAGAACTAAAAAATGAATTATTTAAAAAATGTAACAAAAATCCTGCAAGATATAATTGAAAAAGAACTAACAAATATACCAGATTGTCATAATATTAAGACAAAAATTATTAGCAAATATTCCCAAGTTCGCCTTAAGATGTTAGCAAAACTTTCACGAAAGAGACAAACAGAGGAAGAGGAATGAGGAACAATTTTCGGCCTAGCAAAAGCGCAAGTATGAATGAAATTGTGCAACACATTTCTTGATAACTGGCCACATTTAATAATATGTATACTTTATATTTATTTAACAAAATTAAATTCTTTAATAAAGATGATAAAAAAATGTTAACAAGTATTTTATAAAAATAAATATTTCAAATTATGAATTATAAGTGAATAACAACTATATATATGTATATGTATACGTGCAAATGCAGTAGATGATTTGACCTTATTTCTTTCCTTTATATTTTTTGTTGTTGTAGTTGATTTGTTGTTTGTCCGCTCTTTCCCATGAGTCCTTTATCTCATCTTAGTGTTGGATTTGAATATTAATCACGTTGGGGGGGTAATTGACATTTCTAAAGCTAAGAATTCTCTTAACTCTTCCAAATATCATACATAATTTGGAAACAATTTGATGGGCAGCATGTTTCCTTAATATGGGGCATATTATCTGTTCCGTGCTCCCTTCTGTCACATTCCTGTCCTTAAAAAGCGTCTAAAATTTTAAAGGCCTTCTTCTAAGCATTATTTTAACTTACTAATGTACGTCAGTTTATCCATCGAATTAGTTTGATGCATGATCCCCTGAAAATGTTTTGAAACCTATGTATTGAAGTTTGAACGTTGTGATTCGATGTGAAGAGGATGAATGATATATTCTAGAAATCTATTACGAGTCCCAGCATGGCCCTATGAATGATGATAATTGTTGTAACCAAGATTAAGAAAATTGGGTTTTGCGACAATTTTCCATTTGATGTATCGTACCGACTGCTGGGCAGGATAGGCAGATTTTGACAAAACACGCAATCACTCATAATCTATGACGTCACTATTGGTGGAATTTTCAATTAAATGTATTGTACTGACTGCTGGGTAAGAAAAACAGATACTGAGAAAGCACACAGCCACACATACACTATGACATCAATATCAAAAAGCGTGGTGGAAGTCAAACATCAGTCCTACATGCGTTATGACATAACCTTGTATTTCTATTAACCTTGGCTGTAACTTGTAGGATTCAATCCTGATTTGAGATTGAAGAAGGGGGAGAGTAAGAAATCCTGGAGAAGGGATTTAGGGAAGTTTAAAAAAAAAAGAAAATTGTAATCTAATTGATTTGGCGTTAGTTATGACAATGATACTAATACTTGTATGGGGTCGAGACCTACACGATACTAAGATCTTCAAAAATTGGTCTTGAACCATATCACTAAGATCATTCATATTTATAGATATGAATTTTATCTTTGCTATGAAAAGTTTGAGATTGCACTATAAAACAAACGAAATAGAGGGCTTTCAGTTGACGTCAGTATTATTGACTTTGGTCATTTAAGGGGCTAAAAATGGAGTTTTTTATGAATGAAAACAGTTACTCATTAATATGAAGGCAAATAGTGAACTATGAGATATCTCTATGGGACTAAGAAATGAAAGGACTCAAACTTGACTGTCTATCAAAAATGTATCCCTCTATTATATATCTGACTGTAATACAAAAAACATGATATTACATCGATATACAATCTTATTTCCGTATCATTTATAAAAATTAATTATTAGAATGGCAGTAACAAGATATTTTTCTCCAATTATTCTACTATTCTCGTCCATAATCGATCAAAAAAAAAAAAAAATAATGGTACAGTTTTTTACATTTTATGGGTACTTTTAGTACATATTACTGTGATTCAAATCAAATATCCCTCTTTACCACAAGTATCATGTAGTATTCAATGTAGTTGTTAAAGTCTTTTTAACTCTTAAAGTCAATTGATAGAGTTTAATTAAGATTTATATTCAATTTGTTCATTTAATGTAGTCAAAATATTAACTTTGAGCGCCCAAGATGGCGTCTCTTATAATTATGATCCAATTTATGAAGTCCGTAAATACAATTTATTAAAGTTGTGAATTTACTTTTAGCCTACTAATGAATGATGCTAAAACATTTCAATGTATAAAATCATCGTTTATAGGCTGAAAATAGACAATTCAATAACATCAAAAACATTTCTTATAAATTGTAAAAATATGCAGCAAATATCGTTTGGTATTCTAAATTTTGAAGCAGTTTTAAAATCTGGATCCATTTTTTAAGTACTCATAATAATAGACAAATGGACGGTTCGAAAAATGCTTTTAAAGGATTTTTATTCAACACATAGAGATAAAATATTTTTAGCGTAGGTATTTCAAATTCGTTCAATTTGAGTAATAAATAACAATATAGTTTTAGCATTTAATTTCAAATCTTTTTTATACTTATAGGTTATTTTTTCTTGTTCCCAGAAACTTCAATATGGCGGAATTCTTATTATTTGTTATCAAAATAGCTTATGTTATTATTTAATAAAATGGTTTCATCCAAGTCCAAGTCAAATCCAAGTAATATAATTTGGATTCAAGTCAAAAATGCCTCATGAATTAAAGGTTACTGTCATAACATTGGACAACAAAATGATCGGAGAATGCACATCCTTTTTAAAAGATCCTACTCCAAGAGGACCCATAGATCGACGAAGTGTTTGAATGCCATCCACTCAATATGTTTTGTAAATTCATCCCTCCAAATAAGCTTACGGCGTTGAGACGATATCCGATAAGAATCTCTGTTGCTCCTTCCAGACTTCTCTCATTTGATTTTGAGGTTAAATAATGACGCAATTTATTTTATGATATTTACTATTTCAAAATGTCACTGAAATGAATCTTGCCGAAATGAACTACTTGCTCAAATGATTGTTACTAAGATTACCGTCGCTGAAATAAATGTTGCTTAAATGAATGGACGCCTATATGTGTCTCTAATTATTATGACCACGGGCCTGTCTATATTTTTTTTAATGTAATAATATTTACATTAGTTTTCTAAATTCAAAGTATTCAAATATAAGACTCTGAGCTCACTCCTGTTCTTAAAAATTGTTATCATTTATCAATGCTTTTTATGTAGGACTACCAAAGAGGTTACGTAGTTTTCCATTATTTTTATTAAAAATTCTTAAGTATGAAGATATAAAACGAATGTGGCATGGACAACCCTTGTGTCGGGATATATCATAGTATATTAGAAGGGTTCCTCGGTGTTTACAAACTTAGTGGCGCTTGAATATAAACTGCCTTGGGGCTGAAGCGGCGGGGGATAAATTCAACTTGCCTCGGGGCCCAGTATTTCAGCTGAACAACCTGTGGGACAGGGTGTATTATAGATTAGATTACAAGGGTTTTATCCTGGCATGTTTCTTCATCATTCAATAGTTTTATTTTCTGAATATAAAATAAATTGCAATGAAATTACTCACAATCATATTGCTTCACGATGATATTGATGATGATTTGTCCCACAATGATATTACCACGCAACAATATAGCCCCAATGTTTTTGTCCGTAACATTTTCACCACAATTATTTTACAGGACACCGGTACCACTGAAGGCCTCATAGTAGTTATTAATTAATTTGTTTTTATTGAATAGATTAGATTTGCTAAGGTCATAACAATCGTTTTTAAAGGAAAAATCCATGGATGCCAATTGAGCATTTATCAAGCACCTAATACTTATTGTTACTAAGAATTCCTTTTAGAATCAGATATAAAAATAGAAATAAGTTATAATTTGCAAAAATAACAAGATTATTGATAATATTTTGTATGTAAAATATCATGCAGGTATGTAATTAAAGTAAATATCCATGAATTCATTTAAGATGAACTGGCATAAATCAACTCATTTTTAGAACACTCACGGGAATAATCAAAAGACAACAAGTTATGTTGCGACACCGTATGAACTGATATATTTATAAATCTCAAGGTTTCTTCTGATTCAGGTTTTGTAAATAAAATTATGTCTTGCAAAATATTGCTTAATGGAATGTGAGTCTTCTAAAATGTTTCCTTCTCAATCTCTTAAAAATTGCATATTCATTTTGTGTATGTGTCGGTGTAGAAAGAAAAATGTTGTTAATTTTGAAAATTAAGTACCTACAGACGACTCGAATTAGAAGTGTACTTTTTATTGTGAAAATATATCATTAGATTCCAAATCCCTTCAACAATTCATAAATATTATTTGATGTCTTTAAACCAGAGGACAATAATAGGTCATACATAGATTGGAATCGTTAAAAGATAAACAACTTAAATTATAAGAAGAAATTTAATTGGAGCATTGCAAATTTTTTAAATTGAAAATTCCTTCTCCTAAAATACATCACACGGAAATCTACCTTTACTATATAAATGTGTTCTTATACATTGATTCATTATCCTTTGAACTCGAATTATTTGTTAAGTCGAGAACCCATCCCTATTCCAAGAGGACATCTTGAATACTGTAATATATTTTTCATGTTTGCGAAAGGTTTACATACCAAAATTTAACAAAAGAGAGAGAATACACAAGTCATGGGATAAAAAACAATCTATTCTTTGCTTTTAGAATACACAAAGTTTAATATAAAGCCATCATAGATTTGAATTGATTTTATCTTAAGCAAATGTGATAATACGAGGTCTAGAAAATATAAATATAAAAGTTATTGATATAATTCAATTTAATATTTATGTTTTTGAAAGGTTTACATACTAAGATTGATAAAAGAGAGAGCATACACAAGTCATGAGACAAAACACTATCTACTCTCTGGCATTTTAAGAACAGGATTGCTCAAAGTAATTTAATCTAAGGAGTTCATAGATTTGAATTGATCTTATCTTAAGCAAATGTGATAAGATGAGGTCTAGAAAATATAAAAGCCTCTTTATTGCAAATCCTTGTAGTTTCATATCTTCAACTTCCAAAAAACATACATACCCACATCATGAAATTCATTGCAGTTCTTGGTCTTTTGATCGCTGGAGCATCTGCTCTCTCAGTTGAGATCCGTGGGATACCTGTGTTGAAGACAGTGCCGCTACCCTTGTCACTGACTTCACTCCCCTATCCCGTGAGAATCGTTTCTGGAGAACACCTGAGCACAAAACTTGTATTGAATGTCCTCAAGGAAATTGATGGAGACCTTGAAGTTGAGATTGAAAATGGCCAAGAAAGGAGCTCTTTCAATATTCCCATTCCTTGCATTGAGGTAATTTCTTCCATTTTAAATTAGATTTTTAATTTCACAATGGATTTATAATTCATAGATTTCTGAGGGATTTTTCTCGGATCCTGCAAGTACAAAGGTTGCTGAACTATTGGAAAAATACGGAGAACTCTTGTGCCCTGACTTTGTTCCCGAAGGACAAGAGTGCTCTCTCCCTATCAAGCCCGGTACATTTGGAGGTGAAGGAAGTCTAACCCTTCCTAATATCCCCAATGCCATCGCCAATTTGGCTAAGGAAAGATCATTGTTTCCGCCAATATCGTAAAGGATGGAAGTGAAAGTGTTGCATGCATCTCTGGAGTTATTGAACTTACCAACAAATAAATTTCCAATTTATTCTTTTTATTTGTTTTGTGAAAAAAATAAAGAGTTTTGTACGACCAAGATCTGTAGTACTTTTAAATTGTATAAATATTTCTTTTATACAATAAATATTTATTTCAAAACAAGATGGAAAAAAATTTTTGTCTTTCACACTTGATAGTATATTAGATGCCATGTTTTCAACTATCAAATATCAACAGCTTCCAGGCGTTTTTGCAAGAAATCGCTGTTACTTTTCTACTTTTTCCCTTCTTATTTGGGTTTTAGAAACTAATAAATTACTAGTAAATCAGCTAACACTTATAAAGTGCGGTTATTGATAACATCACTCAACTTTATTTGGACTTGTTAGTCCTTATACTTCACTAGAACGAGATTTAGTAAGGACCTCACTCAACACTATATATAATAATAGAAATAATAATAAATCACAACTTACAGAAAAGTAATAAGCGCAATAATTGTGAAAATTAAAGAACAGATATTTTGAAGGTATTTTTGTATCGAACCGGTAAAATAGCGCAATGGTTAATAAAAATTTTGGTTTAAAAAGGAACAGGGACGAGTATCTATAACGACTAAGGAATTGTAATACAAATTAGCCATTAGTTTACAGATTAATTTTACCTAGTGTGACAAAAAGTGTAATATCCTTAGTCGATTTGACCCATACACCTTTTATTTACACAATTGCTCAATTATACTGAACTTCCAATTTAAAAATTGTTTGGACAACTCAACTTGAAGAGCTTAGGTCAAATGTGACAAGTCACGATTTAGCTGCAAAAGACGCGAAGAACTTCAAAGGAAGCAAAGAATTCTAAAGTTAAAACATTTGTATGCTAAAACATAGCGCACATCAAATAAGGAAGATTATCTTGATCACGAAGCTCAAAACCCTATTCTCATCATACATTTTTATACAAAAGCCCTGAGATTGAAGTTTTAACATATATACCATGCTCTAGTTGTATCAATTTGGTTGTCGCAAATAAGTCTTTATCTGCAAAAATACAGCATCTTCAAGCGAAACTTCCCAGGAACAAGGCTTCCAATAATGTCAACTAAAAAAGGGGGAAATTGACATTACTAAAGCTAAAATTCTCTTAACTCTTCCAAATATCATACATAATTTGGAAGCAATTTTGATGGGCAGCATGTTTTCCTTAATATGGGGCATATTATCTGTTCCATTATTCCCTTCTGTCACATTCCTGTCCTTAAGAAAGCGTCTAAAATTTTAAAGGCCTTCTTCTAAGCATTATTTTTAACTTACTAATGTACGTCAGTTTATCCATCAATTAGTTTGATCCATGATCCCCTAGAAAATGTTTTGAAACCTATGTATTGAAGTTTCAGACGTTGTGATTCGATGTGAAGAGGATGAATGATATATTCTAGAAATCTATTACGAGTCCCAGCATGGTCCTATGAATGATAATTGTTATATCAAGATTAAGAAAATTGGGTTTGCGACAATTTTCCATTTATTAATAATATTACCGACTGCTGGGCAGGATAGAGGCAGATTTGACAAAATGCATAATCCTCGCAATCTGGCAATGTCTTAACGATCGATGAAATGTTGCTTTTGAGCTGTGGGCAGATAGATACTGAAAGCACAGCCACTATTACACTACGTAATATCAAAAAGCGTGGTGGAAGTCAAATATCAGTCCTACATGCGTTATGACATAACCTTGTATTTCTATTGACCTTGGCTGTAACTTGTAGGATTCAATCCTGATTTGAGATTGAAGAAGGGGAGAGTAAGAAATCTGGAGAAGTTTAAAAAAAAAGAAAATTGTAATCTAATTGATTTGGCGTTAGTTATGACAATGATACTAATACTTGTATGGGGTCGAGACCTACACGATAATAAGATCTTCAAAATTGGTCTTGAACTATATCACTAAGATCATTCATATTTATAGATATGAGTTTTTATCTTTGCTATGAAAAGTTTGAGATTGCACTATAAAACAAACGAAATAGAGGGCTTTCAGTTGACGTCAGTATTATTGACTTTGGTCATTTAAGGGCTAAAAATGGAGTTTTTTTGAATGAAAACAGTTTACTCATAATATGAGGCAAATAGTGAACTATGAGATATCTCTATGGGACTAAGAAATGAAAGGACTCAAACTTGACTGTCTATCAAAAAATGTATCCCTCTATTATATATCTGACTGTAATACAAAAACATGATATTACATCGATATACAATCTTATTTCCGTATAATTTATAAAAAATTAATTATTAGAATGGCAGTAACAAGATATTTTTCTCCAATATTCTACTATTCTCGTCCATAATCGATCAAAAAAAAAAAAAAAAAATAATGGTACAGTTTTTACATTTATGGGTACTTTTAGTACATATTACTGTGATTCAAATCAAATATCCTCTTTACCACAAGTATCATGTAGTATTCAATGTAATTGTTAAAGTCTTTTTTAACTCTTAAAGTCAATTGATAGAGTTTAATTAAGATTTATATTCAATTTGTTCATTTAATGTAGTCAAAATATTAACCTTGAGCGCCCAAGATGGCGTCTCCTATAATTATGATCCAATTTATGAAGTCGTAAATACAATTTATTAAAGTTGTGAATTTACTTTTAGCCTACTAATGAATGATGCTAAAACATATTTCAATGTATAAAAAATCATCGTTTATAGGCTGAAAATAGACAATTCAATAACATTAAAAACATTTCTCATAAATTGTAAAAATATGCAGCAAATATCGTTTGGTATTCTAAATTTTGAAGGCTTGCAGTTTTAAAATCTGGATCCATTTTTAAGTACTCATAATAATAGACAAATGGACGGTTCGAAAAATGCTTTTAAAGGATTTTTATTCAACTTTAGAGATAAAATATTTTTAGCGTAGGTATTTCAAATTCGTTCAATTTGAGTAATAAATAACAATATAGTTTTAGCATTTAATTTCAAATCTTTTATATTTGGGTTATTTTCTTGTTCCCAGAAACTTCAATATGGCGGAAATTTCTTATTATTTGTTATCAAAAATAGCTTATGTTATTATTTAATAAAATGGTTTCATTTGTAGAAACCATTGTTTTAATTTGGTGGTTTTGATTGTCAAAACACTGAATGGATATTTTAAATGTAAATATGCCATAATGAGTAAGGAAATGTATGAAAATAGCAAAGGATTGAGAAGTATTCATTGTCTAATTATCAAGTTTTCTTTTTCGCCAAACTGATTTTATTAAAATGATATTCACATAATTTGTCCTCGATGACT
>NW_027290259.1:0-1038 GCF_016086655.4 Lepeophtheirus salmonis | reverse complement strand
AACTTTGAGTCACAAGCCTACAAATATGGAACTGTAACATGCCGATTGTCTTGCAATAGAGTCCATATGTTATAGGTTTTTGACTTGAAATTATGCCCATCTCTGCTTGTTGGTATTAATCGTTAATTGTACCACTTCATCTCTTACTCATTCATCAGCATCAGATAATCAAGTTGAAGTAACATGTTTCGATAAATGCCCCTTTCAAAACAATACATTTTTGAAAATAAGAATAAAATATTTCCACAAATTAAAAAATCTATCTTTAAGTGTATGCTTGACCTATGGGTGTAACATACATTTTCTTCAAGAACATTTAAAATAAAAAATTAAAATTATGCTTGAATCCAAAACTTTATATCTTAAAGTAAGAGATCCATTTTTGGTTTGATATTTCATACTAATTAAGCTCAATAAGCCCACACAGCACATTAATGGGGGAATATTTCATACTATTGGAATAACATTTATTGTCATTCCAGTTTTTATTCAACTCTCTGCATAAATACATGCAAATTTTCTTAATCCCGGCTCAATTAACTGTATCTACTTAAAATTATGTTATCTTGATCCTTCTAAACTCTTGTATTGGGGTATGAGTAATTAATATAATTTGTGTGATGTTTCATCTCCCTTTCTATTCGACATTTAACATATTAATAATTAATCATTGTTATGAATTAATTACATTCAAAGAATAATGGAGGATATAATATTACATATTATTTGAATGAAATTTACTAATAAGTCTTTTACAAACCCTATCTGTAGTTGACACTTTATTTATAATTGCAAACTCATAATTTTGAAAGATAATTTTTATAATGTTTTTAGAGTTTAGTTAAAAAACATGAACCAAATATCTACTTTGATTTTGAGTAGTATACATCATTTTTTTGCTTAAAACCATTTCTTAAGATTTTAAACATTATACCTAAATAAAAGGATTGCTTAAAATACCACGCAATGTTGATATAAAAATTAAATTAGGAAAAATATTAAAGATTTATAATTGAACAAAGTTAATATAAATTAACC
>NW_027290258.1:0-4490 GCF_016086655.4 Lepeophtheirus salmonis | reverse complement strand
ACACTCGGGAAGTAATGGTATGTAAGACGTTTTCCTATTATTCAAAATAATATTTTACGATATATCATCAAGGAAAATTAAAGCTTTTTGACTCTCGAACAATTTAAAATTTTTTCCCTTTTGCTACTTCCCAGATGATGATTCTGATGGGGATCTTTTCAATATGGAGGACGAATAATATATTCCTTGAAAATATTCAATGTCGAGCTCTGAAGATTAACATGAATATAACCAAAATTATAAAGAGCGTAAGCCATCACCTTTTTATTTGTGTACTTGAAAGTACTGGTACTACAAGTATGTTTATTGAAATGTTTTTGAACGTTTGATTTACATGGATAAACACACATTATCAATGTCTTATAGCATTATGACAAAAGGGGCCAGAAATAATTTGCTACCAATGTTGGAATAGATGATATTGCTAACTCAAATAAAGAAAATTTGAAAGCTCCGAACGGGACACAATGGTTTAAATTTTCCTTATAAGTATCAGATATTGTAGGACGATTTCAAACGCAAAATGGTCTCACTGAATCCCCAGGTCCTACTTGTTATGCCAAAATAATTTCGATTATGAAACAATAATAAATACATTTTCATTATTTGTTGATAACTTTATCTGAAACCAGGATCAAATTGAATAATCCAACTTGGACTGTAAAGAAGGAGGAAATAAACTATAGTTTGCAATAATGTGTTGGAGGCATTATAGGAAAGGAAAGCCACTGTACAGTCATTGGTCCAAAATTTGGGGGAGAAACCTTCGAAAAAAATAAAGTCTGTCTATTTTGAGTCATATCTCAAACTCACACTCACTGATTATCCAACAAAAATTACCATATATATTTACATTTATTCTGAAGACCTGGTATAAATTTCATTATCAGACATTTCTCACATGACTTTTACAGGTACAAAGAGTTATAATACAAAATTCAAAAAATAATTGTTATTAAATGGTTGTGGTTCTGCACTTACAATTAAAAAATGAATCAAATATTGCCACGATTTTGCTATAATAAACAAAGTCAGTGCAATCATATCTTATACATAATACGTATCAATGCGAAAATGTACTTAATTTATAAGGACTTATACATATTCAGGTCCTTCTACACCTACAAAACGACAAACTATTGAAGTAGAGTTTTTTACCCTTGCCAATACCACTAACATACTCTAATTTTTTGGATGAAAAAAGATTTTTATTAGCCAAAATGCTTGTGCTGTCCATCCTCATCTTACCTCACCCCCAAAAATTATGGCATTTAAACCCGTATTGGGGCCACTGATAAACGTATACTAAATATACATGGGTTATAAATATATTTTCAAGCCATAAATTGATTTAAATACCTTGTATTTGTCTAAAAATGTAAATAATTTGACACAAAAAAATAAGTCGTTTATATATTTTACTATCAATATTTTAGTACTTTATCAAAAAGTTGTAAAAGTTGATTTTTTGGTGGAGTATCCGTAAAGTAAATTCTACCTTATTGCGCAATGGATCCGTCCCTATTGTCTGTATCGTTGTTCACGGATTTTGTGGAGTTATATTTTGCTTCCTTGTCCGATATTTCACCAAAAACCGACTTAAAGACTAAAGATCAAAAGATACCAGCAATGGCAAAGGTTCCAGAGGACAGTTAGGGATAGTTCTACAACGAAATTACCTATTACATTTTGTTACATTATAGCTTTTATGGCTTATTTGTCACAATAAATATGTTTTTTTTTTTGCAATTTATTCCACTTCACACAATAAATTCTATGTACACTTTGTTTTCTCACTTTAACGAAAATATACATTGTATTTTTTAATTTATCTTTCTTTTTTTTTTTGCTTTTTATTTATATTCTGCTTAACTCTTAAAAACAATAAATTACAACTGCATGTATTATAATCTTTTTTTTTTAAAAATATGATTACTTTTCATACCTCCTATATTTATACCAGGAAGCCTTAATTTGGGATTTTGTTGGTAGCTCTTAACATTAAAGTAATCACATGTTTCTTATTTGATGAGTTAGAATATTATATTCTACATATTATAAAAACAAAAAGAACAACATTGCATATAAACCAATAGTTAAAATGTATCCAGTAAAATGTAAACATATTTAACAGACTTAGAGCCTACTATAGAATAAATATAGTTATAAAGACTCTCATACTTATAATGAAAATAAACAAACGATTTCGAATTCAATAGCTTATTTTGAGTTAGCTTCTCCAATAAGAAGTAATTAGCTGAAACGCGGATAGAAATAAATTTATATGAGAAGGCTACATCCTGTTTATTTGGATCTGTATTGGTTAACCCATAGATTTGTAATCCTCTAATTATTTTTTAGTTTATTTAGACAATTTGTGATAATTTCCGTCATTTTAAAAATAAAAATATAACGAATAGTAAACATGAGCCATATGTATCCTGGCGATATTATAAATATATCTCTTCTTTGCATTTAAAGGTTGATTATGTATTTTAGTGGGCCAAGAGTTGCAAAATTTGCTAACAATCAAATATTTATTAGTAACTTTTTAATAAAAAGTTGAAAGATGCAATAAAAATCTTCTACTGTAGTTAAATAACATAATATTTATATTTTTTCTTTTGAAAATATATCATAGAACTATTTATTTGCAAATATTAAAATACAATATAAATTTTTGTTTACCTAATGAATCCATATAGGCTTGTAGTTATAAGTAAATATTGAGTTATCTATCCAAACACGATTTCAATTATATCTATTCATTACTTTTTCTTCTGAAAAACAAAGATTGAAAACAATTGCAAGGAATAAGCTAATGATAATCATTTTTGTAAATAGACTACTGCGTAAAAATTTGAAGAGTGATATGTAACAATATTTTTGTAATGTTCTCATTTTTCTTCAACTGTGTTTGTACACATGTAACTACAGGTATATATTAATTATCACTTTGTACAAACAACAAGGGTAACATTCACTCTTGTGCAAATAAAAATAAGGAAAATGCAATGTTACTATTCTAGTTTATGTAGTTTCACATATTATACAACACTTTTTTTTTTTTTTTTTTTATTATGGTCAAAAATAACATTTTTTTTCTGTTAAAAGAAACATATTTTCTAGTTTTGGGGCAAAAAAGTAAGATTCTGCTTTTGTTAATAATAGTTCATTTTTACAATTGAATTATTAGGAATATGAATTTAATAAATATGCTGATTGTGGCACAACTTCTCCTCCCACGAAAACTATAAATTCAAGAAAGTAAACAACAATTTTAGTCCAAATTTACTTTGTTACTATTTCGTTTACTAAGGGCCCTAGGAGTCTCATTAATTATTTTACAAATAATTTTATAGCACCCAAATATATAGAAATACACTAAGGATCATTCAACACACCCTCAAGTACATAATTCAGAATTGACTAATTATTCTTATAGGATGTAGATAAGGCTTAAATATAAAAAAACTTTAAAATGGATTAATAGAAATATAGGAATCCTAAAATGTATTTCTTTGCAAAATTTGCAATTTTTCCGTCTCTATTCCCCTACAACCCGGTCAATTCCTTAGTATGCTTCCTTTGGATAATCTTCTCCCGTTTTCTTTTAATCAGGAACAAAAATCTTGTTAACTCTTGTGTATTTGATGCAATTTAAATGTTAAAATAGACAACCCGATTTGAAATAACAGTAGGGTGCACTGCTCCAAAATTCAGAAATAGTCTCAGATTGTATGGTGAAGAACCCCTGATGATGATTTTCTTGAAGCCTTGTGATCTGGAAGTAGCCAAAATCGCCTAAAGTCATATTTCGTTGAGCAACAAAAACAGAAAAATGAAAAGAATCGAGGGCAATAAATGAATACAATCTGACAGCATTAACATAAAATCAGTTAAAACTTAAGGTAGATCAGTTTGTACTTTAGAGGGACGCTTCTAACCTGTCAAACAGGGACAAAGGGTTAACCGACCCAGGTATTTGGTTAAGATCAATCAGAACACTCTCATGAAAGATCTTGTCTGGTTCTTCTCAGCTGAGAAAATTTAACTCAAAATTAACTTGAAGAAACAATATTTGGTTCTGAGGTGTCTGCCCATACCAAGAATTGGCGGAGAATGGTTCTTGACAGTTTTAGTTAACACTAATAAGCTAGATCTTTAATTCTTTAATGCGACGAAGAATGTTGTGGCCCGGATTATTTTTGTTTTGATGTTTATCTATACGAGTTTTTTTTAACAACACGTTCCGTAGTTATTTTTTATTTAATATGTATAATTACTTGACTATGAGCCAACACTTAGAGCTGAAGTGGATGGTCCGTTTTTTCTTCTTTTACAGCTACTCGGTATGCTATGCTGTGCTATGCATACGTACATACCTACGGTGTCAGGAAAAAATGGCAACAGAAAAAATGTCGAGGAAATAATTGCAGTGGAAAAAATGGCAAGATAAAAAAAAGGAGAAGTGTCTAAATGGAAAAAAT
>NW_027290257.1:0-694 GCF_016086655.4 Lepeophtheirus salmonis | reverse complement strand
TGGTAAACTAATGAATGCTGTAATTTTTTTAAACATATTTAATTTAAATATGTGGGATAAAGCAATAGCATGGAATACCTATATTGTACCTAAAGTCCTACATATTTACGTGTTACTCCTTTTCAAGCTGATACTTTAACGAAAATTTGTGATTTATAAAGTAATTTTTTTCAATTAAGTAAAAAAAGAAATTTATCAAAAAAAAAAAAAGACTACATAACGCTCAATAAATTTTGTGGTCCATCAGTTATCGATTTTTCAGCTCTATGGAGGTCATTAAATCTCTATTGGTCAACTTTGGAAAAAGTATCATTTATGGAGCGTTCATCTAAAGAAGTTTCTTATTAAACAAGACCAAAATTATAAAAGTAATCCCTGCACAGGAGTGTCCAAAATTTTAAAGACACTCTCCACTTACTCTCCAAGACTAGAGGGATTCTACGAAGGCTCAAAAGAAATCATCAAGTGTTATAAACTATATATGGAATGGGAGATAGTGGTGAAGGAATCTTTATATCCAATGGAAGTTAGAAACCATGATATGTGTATTGTTGCTGACGCTGCTATATACCCATCTTTTGTGTACAAAATAGCTTTTATACACTATAAATCTGTATTTCCCAAGAAAATTGAAGTTCAAAGACCAATTGTGCCATTCAGATTGAGGTTATCTAGGATTTCAGTATCATTGTTG
>NW_027290256.1:0-1770 GCF_016086655.4 Lepeophtheirus salmonis | reverse complement strand
CAACAGAAATCAATAGGGATATTGTCTGTTCTCCTGAGGGATTTTTTATCCCAATCAAGGATAGCACAGGCATCTTTTGAAATTTGAAATCCTTTTTGAGGCAGTTTTTGAGTAACTGAGGCTCAGATTGAGGATTTGTTGTTTGGGTCACAAATCTTCAAGTGGTTCAAGGTGAACTCAATAATGATTTACATGATTTAATCGAGTTTTATTTTATCTTTTGCCACAGCTCCCGAAACTTCGAGGAACAACTCTCTAGGTAGATCATAGTTATAGAGGTTCTTAAGTAGAGATTTCCCGGAATTATGCATGGTTGGTATTTTGAGATCTGGAAAACGCTTGTTCACCAAACCGTGAAGGTAGTAAATAATATTTCCCATGTTTACACTTGGGAGTGAAGTGCATGTATCTGAAAGAAAATCTACCATTATAATCCTTGCTAGTATAAGGTAGGCGGGGTTTGATGGAACTCTTTTAATTTGGTTTTCCAGGTAAGATAACTCTTTTAGGTGTAGGGCAATTTTTTTGTCTAGGGCTACCCTACACTGCTCGATATGTATTTGGTTTGGTCAGTCCGAGGTTGGGGGGCTTGTCAATTATAGGTTTGCATGTTTTCTCTATTAGGGCATTATGGCATCGAAGTTTAGGCCCTCAGGAATAACCTCGACAAAGGCCTCAATGTTTGGAGGATTTTCACCTATTGTCTGGCTGGGGCATCTTGGGAATGAGGCTATAGGTGTTGCTGCGGAGTCTTCAAGTGACTTCAAAGTTATCTTAGCTCTCCTTTTAGGTTAAAAAGAATTGGGTCCCTAATATTGAGGTTATTAAAGATTTCATTCAAGGAGGGGTAAGGCCCTGAGGACGCCACGACACAAGATCATTTGTTAAAAGGCAAGGGGTGGGGCTAGAGGGATTCTCTGAGCATGTGCCATGAGCCTCATTATGAGTAAAGATTTGCCTGGTACGCTTGTCCACCATATCATGAGGAGTGCTGGTGGGGCATAGAGGTCTTTTGACTTTGGGCCATGCATTAGCACTCACGGGTTCCCTCTCTGTTTTTCGAGGGACATTCGGGAGCTCTGTAGGAGTGACTTCCACTAACATGACAAGATAGGGTTATAATGGGAGGCTTCAATAGGCCGTAGCATAGACAATTTCTCCTTCATTGAGACAATATCTTTGTAGACCTCTGGGGGGTCAGTATATGAGAAGAAGTGTATGGGTAAATTCACACCCACAATGGAGCAGAGGGGGTATTGTAATTGTGTGAGGGATAACGCTTTTAGTTCCTCAATATTATTGGTACGATAAGGAGAGAAAAGTATCTAATTCTATAAAGAGAAAATAAGATATTGGTTTATAGGTAGAAGAAGAAGGGGAGACAGGAAATCACCAGCTTGTGTTCAAAAATTTGATATGAATAATAAAGAATAGACTGGAAAAATAAAAGTCAAATAAGTACCATGAAGAATTGGGGGTCAGGAGAGACTAGACCAAAAATTTAAACTAGTCAAATAATCGGCACTTTCAGGATCAAAAACAGAGTTTTTTTTTATCGCTTAATTAGTTTAGGTATAATAAACAAAATAAAGAGCCAAAAGCACAAGGGACAAAGGAAGGGATAGAGAGGGGAAAGATAAAAGGAATAAATATGAGAAGATACTTTAACTTTTGTTTTCTTGCAAAAATCTTTCTTTTTCAGACTTCAGGCGTGTGAAGGAGGAAGACAGGCAGTAATCAATTAGTAAGGGTGATAATTTTGGTAAGAAT
>NW_027290255.1:0-631 GCF_016086655.4 Lepeophtheirus salmonis | reverse complement strand
CCGTCATTTATGATCGCAAACACTCGTGGCTCCACTTTATACTGATATGTTCTCTCGTCAATGATGAAGAATAATAATGATACCTTTAGAAAATTAAGATAAATACTTTTCAGGTAGCCAACAAAAACAAAAGTTGCACGATAAAGAATGCTTAGAAGTATGCATGGAGCCAACAGAACTCCTTTCAGTGCCTTTTTTGCCAAGGAAGTCAACTTATATTCAGCTTGTCAATTTCACTATCAGGGGGAAGTGGGTTTGAATGACTTTATACTACTAAGGAAGGCTCGAAAAAGTTTCTCATGTGTCAAACGGGCCTCCGATTCTATTCTTCTTCGCTGTAAGCTGTCTGAAAAATCAGAAAAATAGAAGAACCATGTTCAGCAGTCAACGACGTACTAACCCCGAAGTCTTCGTGAGGAGAAGATTGGTCCAGACTGGAAATCTTCACATGTGAGTCTGAGTGTGGTATTACAAAATCCTTTTTGCTACACAATGCAAAAATAGTTTTGATATAAATTAGCAACATCGACTATCTTTACTAACAAGAGCCGAGATACCCCTGATGAGCAGATGTGTCATTTTTGTGGAACTATAATCGGTACTTCCTTCCCCTTCTTTTATTTGCTTTTTT
>NW_027290254.1:0-2998 GCF_016086655.4 Lepeophtheirus salmonis | reverse complement strand
ATTTTACAGACTCCATTTAAGAACTCTTACAAAATTTCTATCTTAGAGGCCAGATGAAAAATTATATTATAAAATAGACAATTCCTGGTAAGCAGTTTATTCTACTAGGGGAAGTTATATGTCATTGATTTCAAAACTAAAAAATTGAAGTGCATCAACGCTAAATAAAAAATATGATTAACAAAGCAAATCATAATTCTTACTATATAAATATAATTCTAACCAAAATAAATAATAACAATCACGAGTTAGACTTCGTCGGATATTTCATTTACCTTTGAAAAATCACAAGTATAGAAGCTTTTAAATTCAAAGGTCCTATTTTAACCCTTGATGTTTTCAGGGAAATTTTGATAATTATACAATCCACAAAAGCATGCAGTATATTTTTAAAGAAATTCCCAAAATGTTGGCATAATTTACAAAATTTGATACAATTGTCAGAAATATGAAATTGAGCGGTAAATTTTTTACCATTGCAATATACATAAGGGAAGATACAGTTCATTTTCTCCAATTTCCTCGAAGTCCTTAAAATGTTAATAGTATTCACAAATAGAGCTTCATCTGTTGGATTAATAAACGTAATTTTAAGATTCTAAGTTTCTTTACCTTGCCTTGGATTATATCCAGAATAAAATCCTCTTTATTAAAGGAACAGCTGACCAAATAATGAGTTGTACTGCAGCCAATAGAGAGGAGGGAGAAGTAACTTTTTCGTTGGTGAGCTTAGTACCAATCTTGAGTCTATGGTAGAACTTGCTAGATGAAACCTGTCTCCTCCATTCAAGTCCGGTTCCCCCAGACATATCGATAAAATCTTGTTATATTTTTTTCAGAATTATTTTCACTAGAAGTGCGATTCTAACTCAAATGTTTGAGTTAGGCCTTTTATGCAGGTAAATAGCATTGGTGAAATAGCTTTTAAGGCACTCTGTTTCCTCTTTCATCACTTTCATAGCAAATTGATGGGAAGCAGTGTTTTGTTTAACTTGGGGAAGTAATTGTGTGTTATATAGATCAATTCTTATCTGAATATTCAAATATCCGCACCTAGACAGGTTTCGGTAAATAGCACAATTTATATAATGCGTATTCACAATATGAGCACCTTGACAATCCCAATTCGTGTCCAAGATCTCAAATTTATTTCTGACTTGACAACTTCTAACTTTTTTATCCTCACTTGGCTTACAAGCACCAAGAGGAAGAATGGAGGTATTTTGCCTGTTGCGTCTAAACCAGATCGTTTCTCATACTCTTTTAATAAGTCCAGCAGGATATTGATTCTTTTAAGAAGCTATGACTCTGAATTAGCTTCTACTGCTAAAATGACATCATTGGTATAAGCATCGATCATATGCGTTGTCAATAGAATAAACACCTTACCCGCGGTACATTTTTGAAATAGGCATAATTAATTTTTCCATTGATGCAATGAATAAGTAACGGTAAGGCAATTTTTTAAGATACATTGGCTCACTTTTTACACTCAATTTTAAGGAAATGGTTGATAAACTAATATGCAAGTTCCTTCACAGGATAAAGAACTTTTTGTGAAGAAGTGTCTTAATAGCTTTAGAAACATGACAATGATTAGTCAATCGAATGCCTTACTAAAGTCAACTCTAATAATAGCTCCATATTTAGATAAGTATTCAGTATGTATATGAAGAAGTCTACACATGTTGGTTATCTTACTCCAACTAACTTTATTGGAGTCCTCTATGAGACATAATATTGGTATAAACAACAAGAGCTCTAAGAAGACTCTACGTCAAGCTAAAATCAACTAATTAATTAAAAACATTAACAAATGAGAACATACAAATACTAGAAAAAAATTGATAAATGTAAGAAATCAAATAAATTTTTTTGAAGCGCATGTCTGGACTCGGCTTGTAGGTTGAGAAATAATTTTCGACTGAATATGCTTCATATTTCTCACTTTGTTCAAAAGGTCCAATGGCCTTCAGAGTATCAAGAGAATCCGGCCAACAACATCGGTAATCGGGGAGCTGATCCCAAAAATGGTGCATTGCCAAAAATGAGGCTCCTGGTAAAGATGGGATGGATGCTCTAATCCCCATGAGCACAAACAGAAGCAAGCTCCTTAAACAACGACTTGCCCTCCTGGTCCATCCTTGCAGCAAAAGCTACACTAAAAGTTCTATGGAATCTTTCCAGTATTCCATTCGACTCGGGATGATAAAGTAATCAGTAAGTTGAGCTCTTCTATCTATCAAGGAGGGGAAACATTTCAGATTTGACTGGAGTTATCAGTCTCGGCAAGGTGTCAGCCACGACGTTCCCTTTCTTCGATTTCTGTTGAATCTTACAATGAAACTCAGATATAAAGGAGAAACATCTAAACTGTTTTGCCGTTCAAGAAGGGTTCTTCCACTCTAATGAGGAACTCAAGGGCTTGTGGTCGGAGAATATTGTAAATTCAACCCCTTCCAGTGACCAGCAGAAATGTGCCAGGGTCTCATTGATTGTAAGAAGGTATTTATCAAATGCCGAGTACTTTTGCTGAGCAAGAAGCAATGATTTGGACCAAAAAGCTAATTTTATGCATGTGCTTCCTGTTTATTGTTCTAAGGAAGCTCCCATCCCAATCAACAATGTGTCCATTTTCAGTGACAAGGGACGGTGTCCTCTCGAAAGTCCAAGAGATTCCAATAAGATTTACAAAATGGATGCATGGTTCCCTGTAGTTGGACAGGCCTGGAATGAACCTTGCATAATGTTAAACCATCCCCAAAAAAGCATGAAGTTTTTTACGAGAATTGGGAGGAGCTAAGACTTGAATAGTCTGGACTCTACTGTAATGTGGTTTAATTCCTTCTGCTGAGACGCGGTGGCCCAGGAAATCTAAAGAGTGTACTCTCCATCTACATTTTCTCCCGAGAGACGGAGACCTGCTTCTTGAGCTTTGACAGCACTTTAAAGAGTAATCCTTAATGTTTCTCTCTCGACTTGGACACGATAAGGACAT
>NW_027290253.1:0-915 GCF_016086655.4 Lepeophtheirus salmonis | reverse complement strand
TGAAATGACTGATACCAAAATTAAAGATATCATACTTTATATTATAGATAGATTGAGGAATTGCTCCAAATCATAAAGGACATGGGTATTTTTTGGTCGGAGAGTGATGGAATTAATTCTGAAATTACAATAAAAGTTTTGTCAACTATGAAATAGCAAGAACCTGTGGATGGGAATAAAAGACTAGACTACATGACAAATTCATCAATTAGAAGAAGACTAGACTTTATGGGACAAGTTTTTAATAAAAACAGTTTTACGTTTAGTGAAAGCATTTTTGGAAGACTCTTTTGTTCTCTTGAGTTGGAAGCATTTTTAAGGAGGGCTCTGTATGGTCAGTGTTAATGAAGATGAAATTGAAAGAAAAATCTGGGCAAGACTTAGGGACAATGAAAGACAAAGGTCCATTTAAGTTGCTCCAAATCATAAAGGACATGGGTATGTTTTGGTTGGAAAATGATGGAACTAATTCTGAAATTTCAATAAAAGTTTTGTCAACTATGAAATGGCTAGAACATGTGGATGGGAATCCAAGACTAGACTACATGACAAATTTATCAATTAGAAGGAGACTAGACTTTAATAAAAATATTGAAAAAGAGATAAATTTTGACAAAAGTATATTTTAAAAAGAGGACATTTGGCACAAGAGATAGTTTTTTTTAATAACGTGAAAAGGAACAAAAAACAAAACAATTCGAGAATTGCTGATGGCAGAAAAAGATAAGAAACACTTCTAACGGTTGATTGAGAGAAAGATCGAACGACTACAATTAGAATCCAGCACAGAAGATGTGTTGAGAGCCCTCCGGAATGTAGGATTTGCTTTTCCTTATATTGGTTAAAATGTCGAATAATTACGAGCACTTTCCCTTCTGGTAGTATTCAGGCAAGGTCAATCGAAGAAAGTATCTG
>NW_027290252.1:0-904 GCF_016086655.4 Lepeophtheirus salmonis | reverse complement strand
ATACAGAGAGCGGGGATCAAATTGTCTGCCAAAATATTTTTCTACAAAAACAACACAAAATATACATTTTTAACTTTTTTATTGAAAATCAAAAATATGACGAGCATATAGGTATAGAGTAGCCATTCATTCGATATAATCACCGTTGGCATCAATAACGGCCTCAATATGGCCTCTGAACCGGCCGCAGGCTCTTCTGACCATCTCATTGTCCATGTTGCCGAATACCTCCTTGATGGAGTCCATCAGGCTGGCCTTGGTGCTATGGGGATGTCTGTTGGTATGTCTCTCGACATAGCCCCAGACAAAATAGTCCAAAGGATTAAGGTCGGGAGAGTTAGGAGGCCACAAATCCTTGGTTACGACGTCATAACAGTTCTTGGTTAACCACTGCATGGAGATTTTGGACACATGGCAGGGTGCTGGAGTCCTGTTGCCACACCCAGGCAGCCTCAGATCCTCGCCATGGCCTTCATGGACCTGGTAGGGTCATCCTCAACCATCTTCTTCACCTTGTCGACAAAGTCGGTGTCCCTGACCTTCCTGTCGGCGCCCTCCTCCTTGGGTGCCCTCTTTATGGTGGCATCAACATCCCAGGTGTCCTCTAGCTTCTACAGATACGCTGAACAGTCCGTAAATTCACTCCTAAGGTTGAAGCAATCGTTGAATTGGAGATTTCACCTCCATTATTAACCAATGCCATGACTACGGCGGACCTCGAAAGCTCCTCGTTCCACTTATAGCTCTTTATCTCCTCATATGATGACGGCATGATGCTAACTGAACTACGTATCGTCAGCTGACAAGAATAGCTTTCCTATTTGGTAACCGGTTTTTTATTTGATAATGTCGTCTTCAAGTTATCAAGGTTTAAAGTAGGCGACAATTTGATCCCCGCTCCTGT
>NW_027290251.1:0-11692 GCF_016086655.4 Lepeophtheirus salmonis | reverse complement strand
AGCCAGCAGTCGTATATTATTTATTCAAAGGAGTTAAATTATGTCCTTGGCCTGTACAACTCATAATAGGAAACAACATTTCTCGAAAAAAACTTCCTGTACAACTCATAATAGGAAACAATCTCTCTCGAAAAAACTTAAGTTGATCATACTCATAACTTATGAGTGCTAAACACCATCATTAATCCAAGAAGCCCACAATGTCATTGACTGTTGTCCATTGAATTAAGTATCTTTTCGTAAGAATGAATATGACGTAACTGCTCCCTAGACCATAGAGAATGATGATAGACTATTTATTTTTTCAATTTCCCTACCTCTGACCTAACAACTTATTGGTATTAGAACGGTAAAGTTCAAAGCAAACCACATAAAAGAAAAGTCACTATATAGAGTTTCGCTATAAAAGCACACAGAAGAAATCCTAACTCAAAAAAGCGCACCCAAATAAATTCCTATAAAAAAATTCGCTTTAATGTATGACAGCCTATTCAGATAATCAACCTGTAGTATGATAAGAAATTGTCACAAGAGACTCCGTTTTATTTTGCAAAATATACCTCAGCCAACAAGTTTTGCTGGTGGATCAAAACCTATCGTCATCAATATCCTGAGTATCACGGACTCTTTCGAATATATATTATAATACACCCTGGCCCACACGTTACCCTAGCTAACTGATTAACCAAAAGAGAAGCAAAATTCAAAGCCACCGCTATCCTTAGTTTCAAGGATTTAA
This sequence comes from Lepeophtheirus salmonis, assembly GCF_016086655.4. Taxonomy (NCBI): domain Eukaryota; kingdom Metazoa; phylum Arthropoda; class Copepoda; order Siphonostomatoida; family Caligidae; genus Lepeophtheirus; species Lepeophtheirus salmonis. The sequence continues at coordinate 10,953 of NW_027290251.1, read as the reverse complement.
TATTCCACAATATATCCCAGCCCACGGGTTGTTCGAAATACTTGCATGTTCAAGAGATGGATCATTACCCATCGCTACCGCTTCCTTGGAGCATCAAGGACACCTTTCAATACATCGTTTCATTGAGTATCAAGAACCTTCGCTATTCACACAGGGATTAAGGTCAAAAATGATATCTTAAAACAGCTCAATGTAAGAAAGAATTTGCAACATTCCCGATTTTCCACATTATCCGTAACATATACATAATGTGTGTGAGTTAAATTTCTGGACTTGACTTTAAATCAATCTGAATACTTTAGGGTGAATGTTTTTTTACTAGATTGCGTTATTATTCCGGTTAATTAACAATAAAAACTGCGATCACTAAAAGTCTGGCCAATCCGATGATACAGCATGCCAAGACTTTCAATGTCATTGATTGGACTGTGAGGATGTATGTGAAGGATTTGGGAAAGGCATATTATGTACGACGACATCGGCAACTGCTTTTTACAGCAACCAAAGCCAGCTGGGTTAAGAGAGGTTATAAATTGATGACTTTTGTTCAAACATAATGGGTCAATAGTTTGCATCTGTTCACAGTCTCTTCTTTCCTAGATTTTTCCATTTTGGGAGTATTCGAGAAGAGAACCTGTGCTACATCTCACCAAAATTTGATGAGCTAAAGCCTTCCGTCGAGCAGCAGTGGGCAGCCATGTCTGAGACCTTCAACCAGAAGTGCTGCGGCGCTTTTAGGCCCAAGTTGGAGGCAACGGTGGTAGCCATAGAAAATCATTCTTTTAAATAGAAAGATATATCAGTTTAGAAGTCCATGATAAATCCTCAATGTTGTACTCTCTTTCATTCTTGCAAACGTTTACTCTATTTTTCGTCGTTGAAAAGTTCACGATTTTTACCTCACACACTGTATTCCTTATATGTGCATGAAAGGTATGTTGCTTGAAAAAATTAGATGGGGGGCACACAATTGGTATTGAGTAAAATATTAGATGCATTAATTTATTTATTTTACTTCGCTAAATATAATTATTCTTACTTATTAGTTCCACTGTGATAAAAATAAACCGACAATCATTTAATGGTATATTAAAGTCACACTCCTTTAAAATTGAACAATTAATGTTATTGCTTCCCAGAATTTAAGCTTAAGTATCTTTCATACACTAATCGAACTTTAACTAGATATAAATTTACAATTGAGCACAAAGTATGGTTAATACATTTTTTTATGTAACGAAGATAATATGAGCATTATGCTTTAAAATCAAAAACTCACTTAATACATTTTATTTGATGAAGTGTACTATTTCATCATACGATCAATAATTAAACTATTATAGGTAGTTTTGAAAGTTTACATGTAATGTAATTTATCATTTTAGCTTGAGCATCTGTAAAACCAAAAGACTTTTTGAACACTACTTGTGTTGCATTTATTCAATTATTCAGAAAAGGACAGATATTTCAGTTGAACATCAATTTTATATGCAAACCAATCGCCAGATAAATTTCTACTAACTTTATTCCATTTACTAATCCCATATTCCATTGAAAGTTCCTTTTTTTTGCACCTGAAATAAACGAAATTGCAATTTCCACCGATTTCTTTTTTGCCCATAACTTTTTTGATTTTGAATAAATTTAGATAACGTAGTTATTCGTATGGTTGTTGTTTGAAACGCCATTCTCTTTTTGATAAATAACTCAAACCCCTATAGTCTAGTCTCCCAGAGCTGCAAAAAAACGATTTTTGTATTTTGGGCATAGTATAAGCCCCTTATATTACCCCCCAAAAAAAAAAAAAAAAAAGTCCACACCCCATCTTAGCACGTCCGAGTGCAAAAAAAGAGGAGCCCATGCTAATGTATGTCCCCTAGGTTCAACAGTATGGGAACGTATTTAAAGGGCATCTACACAATCTCTTTTATATATAAAGATGAGATAACAATTGATAATTGTTCATTTTAGGAATGAATATGTATAAATGGAAAAATTGTACAGTCATCCTTTTAGATGTTCCTGATTGAAATCATATCCTGTTGTTTTTAAATTTTTATTCAAAAAATAAATATGAATTCCTTCTAAATTAAGTTTTCAAATTTTCGGCGGGAGATTAATAAAAATGTATAACTTCAAAAAACTTACAATTACTCATGAGTCCCGTAGATTCCTTGGATCAACTTTGTTATATTCCGTTACAGGACATTACACAAAATGGTGGGTCGTTTTGAGAGGGTAAGAAACACTTTTTTGGAAATTAATAAACGGATTGTGAAAAAAAGTTGATACGCACTATTGAAAAACAGTATGCAAAATTTAAGGTCTGTAAAATATTTTTTTACCAGCCGACATTTGAAATTTTCTATGTTTAAATATTGCTAAAATGCTTACTTTTATTATAAAAATATTTAATACAAAATATTAGTGATATTTTTAAGGGGCATTAGCTAATTATTTTCATAAATAGATTCGTATAAAATAGCATTTATTTGATTAACAAGTATAATCTAGAACAATAAAGGTTATAAAACCCAAATGTATCCTAAAAAAATATTTTCAAACTTTAAATAGTAATACCCGTGACGAGAAAAACATATTTTTAAGGAGGTAAGTCAATTAAAAAATTGAAAACCACTGGTTCATACTTTTGAAATTCTATTAAGTAAGATATGATATAATAATTTATTCACTATTAAACTTGATTTTTTTAAATTGACTTTACTCCTTAAAAATATGTTTTAATTAATTAAACTCCAAATAAAATTAGTATCCTGCGTAATATCCAATGCTTCAATAGAATGTTTATGGATCATAGTTACTTCAAAATATTACCAAAGTAATATATCAAATTTGTTTTACTATGTCCCAATTTGGCTTTATTGAACAAATTAAATTCTCATAGGTGTTCATTTGGATTGTAGCAATCCAAGACGATTTAACTGGTTAATGAAATCTTCCCTTCATGTTACTACCTGAAAAATTATGAAAAAGATTGAGTTCTCATAAGTGTTCATTCAAGACGAATTAACTGGCTATTCAATCTCCCCTTACCTTCTAATTTTTAATAGTAGAGTGAAGAAAAAACTGTTGCTAGGCAGAAAAAACGGAGGAGGAGGAGGAAGATTCAAAAGTTTATTTTTGTATTTTTAAAATTCTTTCAACATATATAAAATAGAAATTCAATGTTATGAGAATATTGTAAACGGAGCTCTTCACAAATCATTTTTACGACCACTAGTAGAATTTCAATTATTAAGAGATGAACTCGAGTCAAGTATCAAAAGTAAAGTTGCGAGTTTTTGGGTACGTGAGTTTATGAGTTTCTACCCCTAAGTATTATTAAGATCTGAACCATGTCGATCTAACGACGAATTCTAAACGAGTTACGAGTCTTTAATATTGAGTCCTAGTCAAATTGGAAATTTCTTTTTTCTAGTCCAAATCAAGTCCTCCTGGAGTTTGAAGTCCCAAATTAATAGGAGTCAACTACAACCTGAATTCTGATTAGTGAGTTATAATTATAATTAATTGATGACCAGATAAATGGAATAATATTATCTTCACTTCACTACAATCTATTGCAAGTAATATGAGTATTGTGTGGAATTTTGTTGGAACTTATATTATATTCGGACGATGAAACTATTGAATAATGAAGAAACATGTCAGGATAGAACCCTTCTAATATGTAATATATATATTCCTTCAAATATGCTGTAATACACCTAGCCCACAGGTTGTGTAGGTGAACTGCCATGCCCCAAATCAAGTTATATTTATTTGCCACTGCCTCCCTGAGCATTAAGGAACCCTTCTAATATCCAAAAATGCTCTCCATTCTTCAGGCTGTACAGGTGAAGTGCTTAGGCCCAAGGCAGTTTAAACTCCACCACCGCCGCTTTTTTAAGCACCAAGCAACACTTCTTATATAACATAAGACATCCTGGCCCACAGGTTGTCTAGATGAACTGTTGGGCCCGAGAAAAGTTAAATATATCTTCCGCATCTTCCGTAACATCAAATATCCCTAGATACACCCCGGCCCTCTGGTTGTACAGGTAAAGTACTGGACCCAAAGGCAAATATATTGTTGTTTCGTAGTAACTCAGCTTTGAGGAGTCATTTAAGTTCATGTCAGACTTGTGTCGCGAGTAGTGATTTTTCGGTCAATTGTTCGTAATAGCCCTTTGGGGAAATTTCCGTTCGTCAAATTATTATTCCGTAAAATGTTCGGTAAAATTATCTTTGGCGAAATGTCCGTTTGGCAAATTGTCCTTCGGCGAAATTTCATTGGGCAAAAGTCTACTCACGAAAAGAATATACGCACATCCCATAATTGATTACTTTAAAAAGCGAACCGTGCCTTGAAACTTTTTAATGACTGCATCTAAGTCATTTATGAGCATTTTTCATTATATTTTCTTCAGTGGATATTGTTTCATCATATATTCAGTTCTAAAATGTATTAAAAATATGCTATTAGATCATTATTCAATCTTTTCTCATATCGTGAATAAAAATTAACTATTACAATTTGTAGTATAAATTATTTTGATTTAATTAAAATATCAGGACTTTTTATTCTGATCAAGTAGTTTTCATTGCAAGCGTGAAGTCTTTTTTTATTGTTAAAACCATTTGATGAAGTTTAATCAATATTTACTTGAAATTTGTCAATTTATGTAGTGAAAATATCAACTTTGAGCCTGCAAAATTGTGTCTCATTTAATTATAATCCAATTTATGATGTCAGTGAAAATGTTCTATTTTATTAGGCAGAAAAATATTTTGTCCTGTTATATCCTTCTCTTCTGTAGTCCATGGTATTTTCACGTGCGTAGTAATCACTAGGGATGAAAATTGTGTACACTTTGGACATGTTAAAAAACAAAAAACCGAAAATCATCATAGTAACCCTGACAATTTAGCTGTCAGGACCTTTTGTTGGATCAGCAACAATCACCTGTGATAAGGGAGAAGGAAATAAACTCTCCGTCTTTTCCGAGGACACACAAATGTTCCATCAGGTGTTGTCATTATTATTTAGCTTCTGAATAGTGAATTTATTTTCCTACTACATTCAATTATAATCAAAATATATGATTGAATATTTGTGTGCTCATAATAGACGAAGAGTAACCTTGAAGAATTGCTGCAGAGTTATAATTGTAAGTCCTTGTTGGATTCAGAGTATAATTGAGGATAGTCATCGGAGTCATTCTTGCCAGTTGCATTGTTTATTTCCTGATCCTCCTCTGATGTCAGAGCTGATTTAATGAAAAGTCATGACGGCTAAGCGGCTGATCTTGGAGCATTCTTTAAATTATCAGGGTTAACATGTTGTCTACAAACGAGTTTCATCACTACACTGTATTTACTTCTTCACGGTGTCTCGCTAATACAAAAATACCCTGTGTATTTTGTTGTCAACTGTCTATTCCCTCTTGTCCCATGGTTATTTCATAATTTATTCTTTTTGATAAATACAAAAGAATATTGATACTATTTTTGTTGATCCCCTCGTAATTAATTTATCGTATAATATATATATATTGGCCATTTTGTTATTTCTATGAAGAAATTTGGCTATTTCTTTATAGAAATGATATAATAACTACACTTTTAATAAAATATTACTAAGAAATATAATAATAAAGTATGGAATAAAATAATAAGTAATCATTTTAAAATGGCGAAGAAATAATAAGAGAGTGATAGTTTGCGAGTATATAAGAGATAAATGGCAGTTAATGATTGAATTATTTGGCTAACTACCAAAATATTTTGGGACTTTTTTTACAAAAAAAACAATTATTTTTGGTGGAAAAGCTGCGTGGTACATTAAAAGTAACGACATGACTTAAAAAAAGGGAGCCGTGAGTCTTCTATTTAAAAAGTAGGCTTGTGAGGTTGGAAGAACATTAGTCTGTATTATTGTTCCGTTATTTTAACATATCTATCAACAGGAACATTGTACTAAAAATCAAATTTCCACTCGTATAGTAATCAGATAAGAATAACTAAACTGTTTATAACAAAATATATGCCTATTTCGTCGATATAAATGTTGTTGTTTTTTTTACCTGAAAATATAAAAATAAAGGAGAGATTATTATTTAACTAATTATAAGAATGAGTTTTTACTGTATTATTATTTAAAACACCTTATCCTTGATTTAGAAATAAAATTCTGAACATTATTAATTCAGGAATATATGAAATGTCTATCCACAACAAATAAATTTAAAATTTGTCCGATTCGTAAAATTGATTAGTTTTACATAATGTTCAAGATAAGGGGAGCATGAAATCCTATTCATTTGTTTGTTAACCTCGTAATTAGCAAAACAAATTAAAATCATACTGACATTAATTTTAAGGATATGCGAATGTGCAAAGTTATATAGCATCTAGGTAATGCTTTTATATATTTACATATTTTATTTTTTAAACCATTACAAATGAGGATCACAGTAAAAAGATATGTATTGTTGTGTGAATGTTGAAAAATAAGTAAGACAATGAAAAAAATGATACTTTGTACAATTCGAAGTTCTAAGTTGGAATGTATTCATTAATAAAAATCAATTTATAATTACAGTTTGCTTTTATAAAATAATTAAATATTTTCACAAAATATAATAATTTATAGTAATCATTGTTATATTTATATCACCACAGAGACATATAATTCATAATACAAATTATACTTCCCTTCAATTTATAATATTTATGTGTATTAGGTTATTACAACAAAGAATCATAATTTCAGTAAATATATTCATATTCTATATATGAATACCTGCTTTGCTTATTTTTAGAATTGTATGATATTTAATCTGCTTGTATGAAAAATTTTAATAAATATAAAATTAACGTGGTAATCCTGACAATTTGAAGAAATTTTGGGAGGAGAGCAGCTTAGCTGTCATAACGTTTTATTAGAGGAGGTGCAATAGTCGTGAGAGAAAAGAAATAGAAGACATGAGCAATGACATCTTGGCTCAAATAGTTACAGCTCTGATTTCAAGCCTTGCAAAATCAGGGTCCAACTCGATGAGACCACTGACATTTCTAATCTTAGGCAGGTTGTTGTACTAGTGTCCTATATGAAAGAAGACGTGATAAAGAAAGATTTGTTATTTTGTGGGCCTCTTTACAACAACAACCAAGGCAGTTGATGGGAAGAAACTCGTGAATGACTTCTTCAGAGACAACAGAGACTTCTTTCATAGAATATGGTTTCTGCAGTTTGTTGGGAAGGAGCTCCAGTCATGCTAGAACGACACTCTGCTTTTAGAGTGCAAGTGATATCCGATGCAACGCACATCATTGTTACACACTGTGTTCTGCACAGGCATGTCTTGGTAACAAAAACTTTGCCTCCAAAACTGGCATAAGCATAAAGTTGTTGTTGAATGTGTGAACTATGTGCCAAATAATTTTATGAAGCACAGCATCTTTAAAGAGCTTTTAAATAAAATGAGCTTGAAATTTGTGGTACTTTTTTAACATCCTCATGTTCGGTGGTTATCCTCCTGGGGAAATGTGCTGAATTGTTTTTGCCATACATGTGGAATTAGCCCTTTTTTGCGAGAGTACGGGCATTGTCATTCAGATTACATCGAAAATTTTGAGTTCATTTTTACTTTGGCGTACATGGCAGATATTTTTATGCTCTCAATTATCTTAATTGACAGATGCAGGGCGGTAGAGTCAACATTACAATTGGAGGCTTTTAAAGAAAGCTATCTGCTTAGAAATGACGAACAGTGACTTTCCCCAGACGGTTGTGTTAGTAAGATTGAAGAGGAGTTTACAATTGTAGAATTTCTGTACCAATTCATATTTTGTTCTTTTGAAAACAGTGGCTTTTAGGTTACAACTTATGCATGGTTCATTGTGTCCACTGTTGAAATGTATACCTATTTTCTGAAGATATCACATTTTATTTTTTCCGAAAAGGTGAAGGCACTGATGAAGTAAACAGGGTTCAGTAACTCCAATATGCTTAGGAACCAATTTTGAGACTGAATACTCCTGTGAGGAGTAGCACACACCACCCCCTCTATACGTGCCTGAAAGTCCAAGGGCTCCCATCTGGAGAGGATGGCTGCCACATGTTGAGGTCCCAAAAGTCCGGAAAGATGTTACTCAGGAAAACCAGGGTATTAGTGGCTCAATGACACGGATATCCGTCTTGAGTGAAAACAAAGTTTCCCCCAAACTTTTCTCTGGCTCAATGTAGTACTTTCTTCATAACTACCGTGTAAGTATCTGCAATGAGCCGCTCCTTCCTCCCCGAAAAATGGGAGGACAAACTTTGCCTGTGCTGGCCATTGGATTTTTTGTTCGGAAGACATGTCTCACTGAAGAGAATACATTGCCTGGATGCTCGGTTGAGATGTAGCTGCTGGTCTGCTTATTCAAACTGAAATCAACAATGTAAAAAAAGTCATCAGAAAGGAATAAAACTTCCCCCAAATTTTTGAATCATCTTTGCTCTTTCCATCCGTTTCAGCTTGCTCTCTTTCAGAGATAGGATGACTTGAAGTCCTCCTCCGTGGTTTTGCACCAATTTATTTCCAAATTGAATATAATGAAATGTGTACCGCAAGATAATACTTGATACGATTAGCATAAAATAAAGATACTCCAAGGAAAGGGAAGACAAGACAGTTGAAATAATGATGAAACAAAAAAAATATGCATGTAACTTATGTTCACTCATTCACACACCTCGATCAAATGATGACTAGGGATGGGAATTTTACAAAGCCAAAATTTTAATTTTTTTCTATAAAAACCGTCCCTAACAATGAAGCCAAACAATAGATGAAGTAAAAAACTCAAAGAATATCAACATTCATATTGACATATCTTTTCAAATTTATATAATTTTCACCTCTTTTCTTAGAGTTTATTTAGTATAGGTAAACAAAGATAAATATGTATTATCACAACTAGCTTTTTAAAATGAACAATAATGTAAACTGTGTGCATTAAGGTGGATCAGACTTTCTATTTTTAGAAAATCAAAAACCGGTGGTGTTTTTTGCTGTGTCTTTTCACACAGATTTCAAAAATTTAATTTTCAAAAAGATATAATGACCCTAAGTTATATCAATTTCTGTTTGAAGATGAGAGAAAATGCAGTTTTTTCTATAATTTCCAGTGCCGGTTTCTTTATATAATTTATAGATATTCATATTAAAGGAATGTATATGTATTGTCTTTGATGTGAAGAGTTCAAATTAGAAGACATTTTAATCATGAAATAATTCCAACCCAGTTGTTTGTGCACTTTAAAATAAATAAATAAGTAGTAATTTCAATACGGTTTTGCTTGAAACTTATACTTTTATTTATTAACCTTATGATGCATATCTATTAATCCATATTTTATTAGTTTGTTTATTTTGATTCTAAATATATAAGAGAAAATAAATAGTAGAATTCAGAATAATTTATTCACAAAATTTTGTTTCATTAAATGATGAAGATAATTAAATTACATTTTAATCAATTAAAGAGTTTCAACTTTTTTCTTTCAGTATATATTTCTCATAGTTTATTTAATTTTAGAAGGTTATAGAGTATTGCTTGAGTCATTCTTTGGCATCTCTCACTTGCTGGTCTCTTGTTTCCTAATTATTCCATCTCTCTTTTCTTGTGAGAAATACTAGGAAGCTGGTGTTACCATTTTACAAACCCTTTCAGAACTTTGTGTGTGGCATATTTTAACTCTTTCATTGGTGTTTGGAGAGTTCTTCCAACTTGGAAGTTGTCAATGAGCAGTTAAGAGGTGGCTCTGACACTTCTTCTTACGATGCTCAATCATGACCCCATGTTTATCTGTCAAGATTCGTTCTACCCCTATGGTTATTTCCTTCTAGTCATCAAGCAAACGAGAATTTGTAAGATCCACTATCTGTGAGCATACAGAAAAGATCTTTTCACTGTTTGCATCACGAGTTTACGCACCAATTTTATTCTGGGACTCGAGACTATTGTTGAAATATGACATACAATTCAATGCACTATTACTACACTCTGGTATTGAACCAAGATGGATAATACACACACGAATTATAAACTTAACTATGAGTCTTAAAAGTATGTTAGCAGTAGTTAGCCGGCGGCTGTGGTCACAGGTCCGATCTCCAAGAAAACCATCATTCCAGGAAAAACACTATCATATAACTATAGTGTTAATCTGTAGACAGTGACAATAACTCATCAAGCAAAGTTTGACTAATGGTGTGCCAGTAAAGATTCGGGGAAACTTTGAATTGATATCCAAGGTTGTACGTTTCTTATTGGTCCAAATAAGATATTATATGGAGAGATTTGGGTCATCAAGCTCAAGAAATTATACGGTGTAATGGAAATTAATTAGGTATGCAGACTACACACCAACCAGACCAGTTTTCTCCCAAACTTCATTTCAAGTTTTCGTATAACTCAAGTATTTACACCAGTGTTCACATTTGTTGAGTTCCGTCCGATCGGTCATGACTATTTTATCAATAACCACTCTCCTTTAACCATTTAAATATAAGCAATTTGATGTAGCTTCCTTGTTTACAGTCTCTGTTATAAAGTGGAACAAGTGAATTACTCCCAGGCTCAATAAAAACTCTATAGTGCTCTTTGCTTGATCCAACCCATAAATGACTGTTCACTGCCCATTCCTTCCGTCCCCACATTGGTTCAAGTCGATTATTCCATCAAAGAGACTACAGGAGATTGGCTCACCTCTCTACACCCTCTCTCAAACTCATGATCTCATTTCTTTCATCAACTTCTCCTGCACTCTCTTCTAATCTTATTTTTGTCAATGATTTACGTTAACGTTTTATTAAATTAATTCATGACTCTGTTATTATGTGGGTTAACTAATATAAAGTCAACGTAAATTAGTGTAGAAATAAATTTTGGCTATGGAAT
>NW_027290250.1:0-1326 GCF_016086655.4 Lepeophtheirus salmonis | reverse complement strand
GGAAAATCATCAAAATAATAAAAATGAGGCTTTATATGTCTGATTAAAACGGGTATTGTACTAAATAGTACTTTAATCAAAATAAACATTAAAAAAAATACAAAAAAGAAAAGGCACTATTGAAAAGTACAAAGTTGGTCCAAGTCTAGAAGTCAGAAGATTTTGACTGAAATTTATCTTTTTTCTATTAGATTCATAATTCTAAGATGCCATTCTCATTTTTTGTTAAAAATCGGATGTCAATACTAACGAATTGTTGATGCTCAAAAAAGGACATAAAAAGAGATGCAGGGATATTACATATACATTAGTGCATTGATGATACTACAACCTGTAATTTGATGAAACATAGAAACAAAACATGGGTCTTTCTCAGATCTGACGGGGAACATTTTAAGCAATTTATTACGAGTATCCAAAAATCAATCACTGGCCTCTATGACATTAGGCGAATATATTACGTTTTTTCGAAATGGCAAATATGTAGTATTATCATAATTTATAATAATCTGTTAGTAATAATATATGTATATTGTAAAATGTAATTAACATATAATATCATACTCTAAACTTCTCTCTCTCGGCCCACAGTGTAGTCCCAGTTCTAAATTTTGGCCTTTTGTGAATTTGTATTTTGTACCCTCTCTATTCAATATGGTGTCCAAAACTTCCTCTCTTGTCAGGCAGTTGGTACGATAAATCAAATTGAAAGTTCTAGCAAGCCAGATTAAAAGGTTGTCTAACCATGTAGTTCTATTAACTTTGCTATGTCCTAGATTCTAATATTATAAAAAGGGTGAGATATTTGTATGTATGCCATTATAATAAACACAAGAAATAGCAACGTTTCATTTAATGTCTAGAAGTAAAACAATATTACAAAATTATGGTTTGCTGGGGTCATTACGGGAAGCAGTGCAAACAATCATATTTTTTTAAAAAGGTCAAATTGTCCCTAATGTTTGTTTAAAGATTAAATATAATAAACTTTTTTATCAAAATGAAGATAAATTTTTTAAGATGAAATCATTTCAGTTTTGTACAGAAAAAATGAGCTACACCCAAAGGTGGAGCCAAAGGACGTTTTTTTTATTAATTTTAATTCTAGAGTTGCAATTCTTTCCAAATTAATGTTGTCTCGGTAAAATTGATATATTAGACTTGCTTAGCTAACAAGCAATCGTGTAACATTTGAAAAGTTCACCCAAAGTAGCTCTCTTCAACTAATAATAACAAGAATTTTGAAAACCTTCTGCATCTTGTTCACCTGACTATATGATAATATGACAGACCTTGTTGTTTGCACAATGAATGGTTTATTCTATT
>NW_027290249.1:0-4200 GCF_016086655.4 Lepeophtheirus salmonis | reverse complement strand
AATCAGAATTACTCCAATGGCGATTCTTCTTTTATCTCTGAGTTCAAAAAAGGAGTTATAAAAATAACTTCCTACAAATCCTTAATGTTAGTTTTTGTCATTCATGTGGACACACACTCGTATTATTAGGAAAATATGATTCAAACAAGGTAGAAATGAATCGTATTACTATAACTAGGCTGTAAATCGTAAGCTTTTTCAGTATGTACAAATAAAAGAAACCGAAAATTAATTATGTTAATCCCATCAATTTGAATAATTTTATGGAAAGAAGCAACTAAGCTATCATGATGTTTCATTCAATTAACTGCTAGCAGCTGTGAGATGAAGAAAATGAACACAAATTACAATCCATAGGAAAGAAGTACTTTTTGTTTTTTGGTCCTCAACTCTACTCTGAATCCAACAGGGACTTACTAATATAACTCCACAATGTATCCTCAGTGTTACTCTCCGTCACTCATAAGCAATCTGGATGGTTAATTTTTACAACAATATGGTATCTCTCAAATAAGGAAATAATAATAATAACAGCTTTAGAAAATAAAAGCACTGTTCATGTTCTCAACAAAAACATAGTACGTTCAAAAATGCTAAGGATATAAAACCTTATAGTATGTTAAGTTTGAAAAATAGGATCTACGAGTAGGTTTATGAAAAGGAATCCTATTTTAATAAAATTACCCTTTTAAGAATTTTTAGATAGATAGCAGCTTAGCTGATAAATTGTTTTATTAGATTAGATTCAATTAAAGGTTTAAAACAAGTAGCTTAACACCCCTGAGAAAAAAGTATGGTCAGTATTTTAATATTTTTTCGCTAGATGTCATTTATTTATACTGAAGACGGTAACACGTGATTTGTGTTTACTAATATCATATTCTAGTCGGTAAACGGTTATTTATTTAGTTAATAATATTACTAAAATTATTACTATTATTTAAAAAATAAGGAGACTGGTTGTTAATTTTATTAAATCGGAACTTCATATAAGTGGCAGCATCTATCATGATGATCTGGTATTACCGGCCTCTGCTCCCAAGCAAGCTAGCTAAAACACATATGTCGTTATTACAAACCCATACTATAGAATGTTTAGTTATGTTGTGGGCAATGTGTACTATACAATTTGATCTTTAATACAGGTAACTTACATGCCCCTTATAACCCATCAATCTTAAAAATGATGCTCAAATTTAAGAAACTCGTGCTCTGCATCCTACAGGAATTATATCCATATTTTGAAATTAATACTGATGCTTAAACGTCTGGGGTTGGCATCTTTTTTGTGTTTGGAGATTCGAGCAAGGAGAATGGTCTTAGAGGAAATAAATTACACAACAATATGCTAAAGGCATAAATTTTGCTTAAATTATTCGCAAATTTGTCAATACCATCTTTGAAGATTACAATTGTATACCTACAGAGATGAAATCAGGAAGCTTGAAGTGATCCACTCGCTCCCATAATCTGGTATTATATCTTCTGGATCTTCGCTTTTGGTACCAAGATTTCCAATGAATTTGATAAGTGGTTGCCTCGCCTACAGACTATATATAAAGAATTTTCAAGGGAAAATTGACCTTAAATGCGCTCTTATACCAGAAGCTTGGGATACATGCAACTGTATAATGTTTTTAATATAAATTCAAACAACTAATATAAACATTAAATAGTTATGAATCTATAATTAAAGAGAAATATAAGTTAATAAATTAATTTGCTAGAAACTGAAGAAACACACCATTAATAGTATCTTCGTCTTGAAGGTTTAATCACTATCTGCCACATGTAATCCCGTCGTCCATTTTGCCCTCTTTCCATCTAAAGAAACGAGCATTCCTTTTCTACCATTCCCAACTTCCGATTCAATTCCAAATGAATTTGCATCAATTTCTCCACCTATGGAGAGGCCCCAATAAATTATTGTATGAAGGATTTAAAGATGAAGCCTTGAATTTTGAAGCTTTGTCTCAGAAAAAAAAAAATTCAATTCATCCTCCTCTAGGACCTCCTGGTGATTTTTTTAAAAAGATTTAATTAATTCAGAGAAGTTACATATAATATATATATATATAAATAAACATTCTACTTTAAAATTAATTGCTTAAATCAAAGTCAACCATGTTAAAAATTGTTATAGATGACGGTATTAATCAATCCATTTTCAACAAAATTTTCCTTCCATAAAATGGAGAATAAATCAATAAACAAACCACAACCGCAAAATGGCTAAAAATTTCAAATAAAACAAAATGATCAGTATTTACATAATATTTAAATGAAATGATAAAACAATATTTATTCTGAAGATCCAGAATAGCTTTCCCTTTGCAAACCAATGATTTGAGCTGTCCCAACTTCCGATTTAATTCCAAATGATTTTTCATCAATTTCTCCACCTCCAGAGAGACCCCAACAAATTATTGCATGAAGGATTGAAAGATGGAACCTTGAATTTTGAAGCCTTGTCTGAGAAAAATAATTAATTCATCTTCTTCAGGACCTCCTCGTGAATTTTAGAATTGAACTACTCCAATACATACAGAGACCATGTAAAGTAATGTTCACGTAGGTACCATCCCGAAAGTGGGAAGCAAGCAATACGGTACTTGTAGGGCAATTGACTAGTAGTGTTATTCTCTAAAATAACTCTTGATATGGTCTAAATGCTCATCCATCTCCCAAGGACAAGTTGCAGAGATGCCAAAGCCGATCTTTCTCGGAAGACTCCCAAATACTAATCTTATCAACTCAAATAATTTATTTCTAAAATAACTAAACTATATTTAATAGTTATTTATAGAATATTAATAGAAATAGAATTTATTCAGACTCAGTATTCTACTTTCTACACTTATGACTCATATCAAGCTATTTTTATTAATACACAAATACATTTTTAGTTTATAGCTAGAGTAGTTATTGTAGAAATAAGAGCTAAATAATGGCTCTGGTTGATAACAAAAGTAAATTCCGTCAGTCATTTTTCAACTGTTTATTGTTTTCGTGCTCGTTTTATTACTTGGTTTAAAGCTTTAGATTCAATCTACCTTGAGGGATGAAATAAACAATAATCCACCTCTTTATTTAGCAAAGATATTTGCAGAAATTACTTGATGTTCATCTCAGTTATACTCTCAGTTCAATTAGAACTTAAATTTGTAATTATAAAACCAATTGTTGTGTCTTAACGAAGGTGAGGAGACACATACTATTTAAACCAAGGAATCCAAGATGACCGAGAGAAATGAGGAGAGGAAAGACGTGGAGGAATAAAACAAATGTTGTCTAATAGGAACAATTATATTCTTATTAGTACAAAAACCTACTCAGATACATAGGTACATAAAATACACGACTATTTATACTTAAAACGAGGTAAAAGACTGTACTTTACACATATATATACACATAAGAAAATAAGAGAAAGTAAGAGAATAAGTCGGAAGGAAACACGAATACATTACATCAATTCTCGTAGTTAATTTCTATTATCATAAACAAATTAAGGAATAATGATAGTAGCAATGGAAAATTAATAACAGTGTATCATTAAAAAGTTTTGTGTACTCGTCTGATGTGATATTTTTTGAGGATATATATATCATGTTATAGAGGAAGAAAAAGAGAAGGTATCAAAGACCTATATACCCTATTACAGCTAAATTGGAATTTTCCATATATGTAACATTATAAGTTTGCTGCCATAAATTTATAGAAAATGCATACATCAAATATGTTCCAAAAGTCATTATCAAATTGAGATCAAGACAAAATGATTAACGAAGTACTTTATATTTGATTTATTTTTATTAAATAAGCTGCTTAGGTTGCGTTGAATATCGATGATATTAATATTCCGTAAAAAAATATTTAAGCCTATGTTTTTTAACAATAATATATACTAATATGATTAAAAATTTAAAACAAGTTTATAGATGCTTTATATTCAAAATTATAGATTAATTGTAAGATATATATTATCAATTAAATTTTCCCACCCGAAGCAATATTGAAATATATTGTCAAGCAACCTAAATAGCTTGTTTTATAAAAATTCAAAATCGATCTTTTTAAATTAAAATGTAGATCTATTCTAAAACTTCTGCTATAACATAAAGCACTTGAAGAAAAAATAAAAAGATATTCACTCCTAAGTGAAGTACTTCATTTCACTCAATTTTTTAGTAGCAATGC
>NW_027290248.1:0-807 GCF_016086655.4 Lepeophtheirus salmonis | reverse complement strand
AAGGATCAGACGATCCAGGAATTGAAAATACTTTTTAAAAACATTGTAAAGCTTTGGAAAAGATTTTTATATGAAGACAGTAATGTATGTACTTTCGTATCGAAGGTCTGAGGCATATTGACATTGCTTTATTATATGGTGTTAAAGCGCATGAATTAGCAGCAGCAAATCCACACTTTGGTATTAACCAAGTGGATTTTTTCGCCAAACTTCCAATTGCCATAAGAGGAAGATTATGCGACCTCGAAAGGGTACACACATTTAGGGCTAAAAATGTGGATGGAAGTTGTATCAATGTGAACTTAAAATTAATCTTAATAAATAGAAAAAAATTACTGTCACAATAGTTACACATTCAAACGAATTGATGAGTTGAGTACTGTTAATTGAGTGAAACAACTTGGGCAAGTATTCGTTCATTACCCAAAAAACCAATTAATGAATTCACTGGGAAAAAAAAGAAAGGATTACTAGGATGTTTGGAGAGATGAAGATTACATTGTAGAAATAGTTCAAGATCCAGCTAAAATTCCACAGATAATTACTTTTCAGGGATGCCTTGTTATGCTCAAATTTAGGGAATCCAGACTACAATGTCGGAATGTTTTGAGCTGGGTCACACGAAACATGTAGTTAATTTTCATGTACATGAAAATGTTTTGAAGCAAATAGTTTCAAGACATTAGTCTACTAAGACCCACGGAGGCATCAAAGATATCGAAGATATATCTATTGGTGGGAATATGGCAGGTAAAAAGGTAACGGAGATTACGCATGGAGGAGTAGAAGTTCAGAGGAGTTCAGAAG
>NW_027290247.1:0-728 GCF_016086655.4 Lepeophtheirus salmonis | reverse complement strand
TGTATGTAAATTAGGAAAACTCGTGCACTAATGATCCTGAAATGTAGATTATTATATCCCTCCTTGATGAATTTTAAGGTGAGAAAAGCTCATCCAAATTAATGAGGGATCAGTTTGGTGTTTTTCATCTTCCTTTCATTAAAGTCCTTCCCTGAGCAGGGGTATATCCTCCAACACCTTAATGATATACACATGCTGTCTTGTAGTAAACTTTGATATCTTGAATCTAATATGACGACAATGAAGTAGATACTTATCACCTCTTGATTTGAGGAAGAAATAAGTACTCCTGAAAACTAACAAATAACAAAAAAAAAACCTCCTTTATGGTTAAAATATAGTACATATGCTCTTAATATCAACTTTGACAAACCAAAATGGTGATTCCTTCAATTAAATTGCGCTTTAAGCCATATCTGATGAATAACTTAATAACATTTTTCAATTTATTTAGATGCAACCAGAATAGTGGAGATAAGTTCAGCGATTGGTATCTTTGGATACAGCTAGAAGGTCACAAGGCTGAACTACATAGCTTGTCCGAAGACGATTTGTATACTGTAGATTTGGTAACTGGGGTCATTGACAATCGACTACACGAGGAATTTCTAAGTTGAGGTTGACTCCAAATTGCATCAGTATCTGCATTATAAAATAAACCTTAATTAAAGTCATATATTGAAGTCAAAGACAAGCAAAAAGCAATATTAGGTACCTGAAGAACAAGT
>NW_027290246.1:0-621 GCF_016086655.4 Lepeophtheirus salmonis | reverse complement strand
GTATTTTAAATCACAGATGACGAGAAATTTAAATTCTGAAGTCAAAGTAATCATCAAACACCTTAAAACTTGGATAGATGAAATCTTTTTTGGAGAAAGGAGGCATGCTGAATGTATTAATATTTATAGGCAATATTCAAGTAATACTCCAGTTAAGAAAAGATTCCGTATAAAAATCCCCGACAGAGTGATACAAAAATGGAAGGGGAAAATTTCAAAAGTCAGCTTGTATGTGTTAGTATTGTGGGAGAAGAGGTTCATTTATTTTTATTGCGATAATATTTATAGGTTTATAATTTTGTATCTTCATGTGAGTCAAAAATTACGAAATTTGGGATTTAAAAAAAAAAAAAATTTTTAAGTTTATTAAAGGAAAATTAAAAAATCAATCGAGCCATACAAATATGTACACACAATTAATAAATATTCCATTTATATTCTGTTAATTTCAATCCAAGCTTCAAATGATTAATCTAGATTATTTCCAGAGGTCCTTTTTATTTTTATTTATAGTTTTGCTAATGCAGTATTTTACCCAAATAACATTCTTTCTGTCCAACTATTTCAATCCTACCCCATACTTTTGTAAATGTATGTATTTTTATTGAATTCTTATCGAAA